>NC_133325.1:323431350-323573850 GCF_042186555.1 Aquarana catesbeiana
ATGAGCGATCAGCTTGGGTACAACCAGCCTGCAGGATTCTCTTGCAATTATCGCTAGTGGCTGATACAGCCGCTAGCGACAATGACTGTCTTCTCCCGGTGGGGATGGCTTCCCCTGCCCACCCCCCCATCCCCCCCCGCCAATAGTATACAATGGCCCAGCAGGAGGGGATTCCCACATCAACACTGCCTGTGTTGATGGGGGAATTAAATGAAATCCTTTAATTCTTTCCTGCAACCCGTGTAAGGCAAGCCATACATGGTTTTAATTTCAGACAATTCAGCAGGAACCGACCGAGATTCAAACCGTTAATGGGCAGGCTGATTGTACCAAGTTGATGAAGCGATACAACCAGCCTGTCAGATTCTTTTGCGATTATCACCAGCGGGTGCTATAGCCGCTTGTGGTAATCACTTTCTTCTCCCAGCAGGGATGGCCTCCCCTGCCCACCCATGACAGGAGAAGACAATGGCCTGGCAGGAGGGATTCCTGCATCAACACGGTCTGTGTTGGTAGAGGAATGAAGGAATTTTTGCTCCATGAATGGCCGGCCTTAGTATAAGTAAACTGGTGATGCCCAGTGAGGGGATAACTGGGTCTCTAGGGTTAGACAAGATTAGAGTTTTTTTCACTCATTATACATTGGTGAAATGTTTTTAAGCTGAACAGTAAGCATTGGTAAAGGAAAGGCTTCCTTAGGTCATGCAGAGTTGCTGCTGTGCTCAACTGAAAAAGTATATGTGACCAGAAAGAAAATTGGTAGCCGTAACCATGCATTTTTTAGAGTTTGTTCACGTGCAATGGTAATATTGTACCCTTTTATACAATAATACCATACTTTTTTCCTAGATAAGGACAGACCTATGGCATCTTGCTGTAAAAATGTCTGGATGATTTTTATATGATTTAAACCTAAACTCATGAAAAAACGCTAAATCTACAGATTAAAAGCATATAAAGGAGCTGTTTCACCTGCAAAATGATTTACATTTCTGTCTATCCTGTCCTCAGATTTAAAAAAGCTCTGTGTCACACCATAGCCCTGTATGGCAGGACCAGTAGACTTGATTTCTCTCTGCAGCAGTTTAGTAACATCAACAGGTCTTGTCCCTTTCCCTTGTCTCTCTCCTATCACCGTGCTCCTCTCATGTTAGCACATGAGAACTGGACACTTGTGATGCCCCCCCCCCCCCCGCTCCCGACCCAATGGAGACTGCAAATGGAAAATACCAAAATCAGACTTTTCTTTGGATTCTAGTATTACCTATTTTTTTAAGAAATGTATTGAGCTTTGAAATTAGATTTTAAAATCAGACAATGGCTCTATAGTGGTATTAAGTAAAAAAAAAAAAAAATGTAGCTTTATTCACTGTTCATGTGATTCTGTAACATATTTATTACATATTTTAGGGACAAAAAATGTATGCATTATATTTTAACTCCATGATGCTTTTATTTTTCGTATCTCTCAACATTTTTAGAAAATACTATATGTACTTTCCAGTTCACAGCAATGTTTCACAAAAGTATTTAGAATACTCAGAATAATGTAATCGTGGAGAATAAAATCCATATTTATTTTTCCTTTTCATTCACCAGTAGACAGTGTGGTTGAACGCAATGTCGGTTATGGGAATAAAATCTGAGCTATTCCAGGTATTCTAGGAAAGGGTTTCTGTATATAGATATCATGTTTGCCTCCTTGATATGTTCCATACTCTAGGTCATATGCCTACCTCTTTGATTTCATTCCTCTGTAATTTGTCCTTGACCCCATCCTTCCCACATCTGTGACCACTGCAACTTACATGAGCTGTCTACATACAATATGAACTGTAGAGATGAAGGGCAGTGGGAGCCCCAGAAGAGTTCTCCACTGCACTTTAGAAGATTCCTGAAAACACTATTCAGTTAGTTACTTCAACCATATGTCAGCAATAGTTTAAATCAAACTTGTTTTTCTTTATCCTGTATTCACTCTTCTTTTCACTTCATTTATTTTTTTTAATAAAGACAGGGTGATAAAGACATTTGTTTTTAATTATTACTTTGCATTATTGTACAATGTTGACATAAAATGCAATAGGATTCAGTAAATTATTAATAACAAATTTAAAGTATACCTAAAGGCACTAAAAAGTTATTTTTTTACATTTTGGATAGAGTGGAGAGGAATTAGAACACCTTTTAGAATGTTATTGCTGTTTGTGCCCCCATTATTGAGATTCGCCTTCTCTGTTCGTCCTGTTTACCTTTATAACCGAAAGTAAAAGTGAATGAAAATCCGAAATTTTGGGTTGTTCTCAGAACAGTAATAGAGGGGAGATCTTTTGATGGGCACACTAGTTCTGGTGACCTTGGTGTCAACCAGGAATTTACTCACTTTGGAGGGATTTCCATTCAATTTCTGTTTGGCTATTGGACAGGAAGGGAAGGGAAAACTCCTCATTTGGACACATATGGCTAAAAAAATTCTGGCAGGTGTTATAATCCTCCTTTAATCTATCTAAATGAAAATAAAAATATTTGACTTTAGTTCTCATTTAATTAAAAAAAAAACCATTTTGAAGTTTTCAATTCTCTTTTTAATTAATTGCATAGAATTTGTATTTTACAAATAAACATTTAGTATAGTGTGCATCCATGACCATCAGTTTAAAAGTGATAGCACAGAATAGCCTATATGTCTTTTAGTTATGACTGCCAAAACTGGAGGGTTCTATCACTGCTCGGAAGGTGCATGTCCCTTTTCTAAGTAATTACCAGCCAGTGTATGTCATATAATGTCTCTTGGTCTTGCAGAAAGTTGGTACTCTAGGTTGGAGGTCAGAGCCACCGATATGGGTAGTACCACTGGGCCTCCTGTAGGGAGCCAGGACAGCAGGGGGATCAGAGCAGTGGGGCAATTATATAACGTTGCCCTGTGTCTGTGTTTCTCCCTGCAGCAGCCGAAAGCTGGTTTCTCTCTCTCCCACCGGCTTTTAGCTGCTGCAGGAATAGACACAAACAAGGCATTGTTCTGTATTTACCCCACTGCACCGATCCCCCTCCCTGTTCTGATGACATCTGATTCCACCTGTGTGTGTACCACCTTGGCATGAGCCCCGTGTGCTGATACCACTTGCTGGGCATAGTCCATTGTACACTGCTGCTGTTAAAGGGAAGCAATGCAGGGAGTGTGCTACTGTGTGTTTGAAAAAAAAGCCTATGCTGCCAGCTTCCTAGTAGAGCCATGTCAGCCTCTGTAAGGAGAACAAGCGGGGGCCCTGAGAGGGGTTTTGGAAAATGCAGCACCGATGGTGAGAAAGTGAATGCAAAGTGCTGGGTGTAGGAGGGAATACTATGGATAGGAAGCAAGGAGGCTGCTAGGCACAGAGGGGTGAGAGCTCTGGATGGGGGGGGGGGGGGTATTCTAGGTGCAGAGGGGTGAGAACTGTAAATGGGAGATATTCTAGGAGCAGAGGGGTGAGAACTGTAAATAGGGGATATTCTAGGTGCAGAGGGGTGAGAACTGTTTATAGGTGGTATTCTAGGTGGAGGGGGTGAGAATTGTCGATGGGTGATATTTTAGGTGGAGAGGGGTGTGAGATGTGGATGGGGGGGTATTCCAGGTGTAGAGGGGTTAGAACTGTAGATGGGTGGTATTCTAGGAGCAGAGGAGTGAGAGATGTAAATGGGGTGATATTCTAGGTGCAGAGGCGAGAGACGTGTAGATGGGTGAAATTCTAGGTGCAGAGGGGTGGGAGATGTGGATGGGGGCATATTCTAGGTGTAGAGGGGTTAGAATTGTGGCTAGGGGGGTATTCTAGGTGTACAGGGCTGAGAGCTGTGGATGTTTGGGTATTCTAGGTGTACAGGGCTGAGAGCTCTGGATGAGGGGTATTCTAGGTGCAGAGGGGTGAGAGCTATGGATGGGGGTGTATTCTAGGTGCAGAGGGGTGAGAGCTGTGGATGGGGGATATTCTAGGTGCAGATGGGTGAGAGCTGTGGATGGGGGATATTCTAGGTGCAGAGGGGTGAGAGCTATGGATGGGGGATATTCTAGGTGCAGATGGGTGAGAGCTGTGGATGGGGGATATTCTAGGTGCAGATGGGTGAGAGCTGTGGATGGGGGATATTCTAGGTGCAGAGGGGTGAGAGCTGTGGATGGGGGATATTCTAGGTGCAGATGGGTGAGAGCTGTGGATGGGGGATATTCTAGGTGCAGATGGGTGAGAGCTGTGGATGGGGGATATTCTAGGTGCAGATGGGTGAGAGCTGTGGATGGGGGATATTCTAGGTGCAGAGGGGTGAGAGCTGTGGATGGGGGATATTCTAGGTGCAGATGGGTGAGAGCTGTGGATGGGGGATATTCTAGGTGCAGATGGGTGAGAGCTGTGGATGGGGGATATTCTAGGTGCAGAGGGGTGAGAGCTGTGGATGGGGGATATTCTAGGTGCAGATGGGTGAGAGCTGTGGATGGGGGATATTCTAGGTGCAGAAGGGTGAGAGCTGTGGATGGGGGGTATTCTAGGTGCAGAGGGGTGAGAGCTGTGGATGAAGGTGTATTCTATGTGTAGAGGGGTGAGAGAGCTGTGGATGTGGCGGTATTCTAGGTGTAGAGGTGTGAGAGCTGTGGATGGGGGGGGGTATTCTAGGTGTAGAGGTGTGAGAGCTGTGGATGGGGCGTGTTCTAGGTGTAGAGGTGTGAGAGCCGTGGATGGGGGGTGATCTAGGTGCAGAGGGGTGAGCTAGAAGCTGTGGATAGGGGCAGGTTATTCTAGGGGCAGAGGGGTGATGTTTGTGTCCGCTAATAATAATGAGGGGAGCCAGACCCTTCGATGGTATCCCACGGCCGCTCTGACAGATATTGAAGCCATTTGGGATTGCAAAACTTGTCTATTTTACGAGCACAGTTGAGTGTCAGTTATGTGAGTGCAATATCTTTTATATTTCTTTGGAATAAATGTTTTATATTGAGAGCACTAGATATCCCATTTTATTTACTATTTATTATGTACCGATATGTACCGATATTCGCCTACCCATGTCTGTGGGATGAGGAGCTGAAGGAGGAGAGTAAAATACATGCCTGGTTTTATTCCCATTAGGGAACCGCTTGCTATGACCCGCTGGTGAAACAGGAGTCTTAGCGTAAGGTGAGCAGCCAATCTACACACTGGTGGTGGATTATATGAGCACCGTTTGGAAAAGTTTGTTTTTTTCACAAAGGTGGAAGATTAAGAAATTAACGAATAATTCATGTTCTTTTTTTTTATATAGATTTTTTGATAATTTTACTGTTGTGATACATTTATTTTGACACACAAGGACAGTTTTTTATTGATCACTGCTCAACGTTATTCATGGACACTGAGGAATCATTTTATATGTGTGCTTTATTTAGATTCTAGTTGCACTGCACTATTTATTGAATGTATTGTTACTAAAGAGTGGAGTGAAAACACTTTTGTGTGTAAGCGGGAATTATTGTTGGATTCAATCTATTTTATTTATTGAGTTGGTGAAAGGAAGGTTGCGCCGATTATTGTTCAGTTCGTTTGGTAATAATGGTGGTGGTGGTGGTGGTGGTGGTGGGGGGGTCTGGGAGGCCTGTCAGATAGGCTGTACAGGGCTCCATGATTTATAACGGCTGCCCTGTTGGAAATCACTACCTGATAGTGGCAAGTGGTATATATGAAATGTTTATATGCCATTTTTCACACTTTTCTGATTAAACACAGTTAAAAACTATACAAAAACTATAAAAGTACTTGTTTAAGTAATGAACATAATTAATATAAAAAATATAAAAATTATAGTGAAAATTGACCACTGAAAAATACTTCAAACTGATCTTTGTATCTACATGGAAGGATCCTCTATTATGATCTTAGGGTCTTCTCAAAGAAAACATTGAAAGTCTATCTAGTAATAAATAGCGAGCTGAAGAAATGAAGTACAACTCTCAATCAAAATGGTTTTCTCTTATGTGACATTTTGTGGTTAGAGCAACTATTTAATGTTACCATGAGTTGAAAAATGCGACCTGAGCAAGTATAGAAGGCTGAGCTGTCAAAAAACTAGCATACACGTTGGATGGCATTCAAATAATTATTACTTGGCTGGTTCTTTTGCTAATGAATGACCACATTTTGCTGGGCTCTCCTTTTGACAGTTAATCTTTGTGCAATATATTTTATTTGACAAGGTATGAAAATGTAACACAGCTGAAAATGAATAAAATAAGAACATTGGGAAATTGTATTTTTATAATGTGATTGGCTTTTGGGTAAATGAACAGAATTAACGTTTGAGCTATAAATCTAGGAACTAATCCAGCCTTTATCCCTTGTGCCCTTCGTGGTCTTGTGATCTGTGTAAATAACACGAGTGCTATGAGAACCATATTCAGTGTCTGGATTTCTACAAGCATAAAGAATTTAGATCTTTGTCCGTGTAATACATTATTTGCCTATGGGTTAGCTTTATAATACTATTTAAAGCCCAACGTCAGCAAAAAATGTTTTTTTTTTTTAAGTTTTGGATAGACTGGGCAAGGTTATACATTCTATTAGGCTTTTTATTTCTGTCTGCGACCCCATTGGGAAGATCTACCCTTAATTTCTTGTCCCTGTGATGCCTGTTAAAGAAATTAGAGATGTGGTAGTTAAAGCGGCATTAAACCCAAATACAAAAATGTAATATATTGCAGCGTTCCAATGTGGTGGCTGCATTTGTTTTTTTTTTAGTTTTTTTTTTTCTTTTTTTTCACCAGGCGATCCAATCACTAACACATTTTCTCCATTCCACTGGAGGATCAACAGAGACACCTTTGAACAGTCTGGTAAGAGGGCAGTGTTAGCACTATCAGATTAAGCCCCTGTTCACATTAGAGTGACTTGTCATGCGATTTGACAGGTCAATTTGGTCGCAATCGCTCTGTTGAAATCAGTGCAACGCCGACTTTGCGGTGCTGCACCGATTTGAATAAGTAGTTCCTGATCTACTTTTGGTCATTTCAGGTCCGACTTGCATAGACATCTGTGCATGAAGCTGCACAGACATCTTCCAAGTCCCAACCGAAGTCGCACTGAGGTGCAGGTTTGAAATTGTGCGATTTCAGATGAAGTTGCATGATTTCAAAGCTGCGGTCAATGTGATTCGGTGGCTACAGTAGACTTGACTAACAAATTAAAGTTGAACTGTACTTCTTAAACCGTTGTAGCAACAGTTTTGTTTTACTTTTTTGATGAAGGTTTTTACATAATTGAATAAAAGCAGACCATTAAGCACCCGTGTCACTGCTAAATAGTACACATCAAACCTCTAAATGCCACTTTTGCTGGACAGCTTGGTCTGTTCAAGAAAGTTGTACAATTACAGACTTACTGGCTGGATCAAAAAAAAGTCTAGAAAAAGAAAAGGAACGTAGTCACCACATCTAAGAATTCTCCCAATTTGAGTACTGCTGTACAGGGGATTACAAGAGGGAGATATCAGGTCAAAATGCTATCTATACTAGTTGCATTGAAATACATTTAATTTTTTACATAACTGCAGTTATTAGCGCTTTTTAAATATGTGTTTGGAGTTCAGCAAAAAAATAAAAAATACAAAAACACTGTGAGTTCATGAAGAGAGAGGAGGCGGGGCCGAGTCACGGCTCTGTGTGTGAATGGACAAGCAGAGCAGTGGCTCGGGAGTAAGCCTGCTTGGGTGCCATCATTGCAAGTTGTTTGCTCTGGGGACACTCGGGAGGAGGGAGGGGCCAGCGAGGGACCCCAGAAGAGGAGGATCTGGGCTGCTCTGTGCAAAAACACTGCACAGAGCAGGTAAGTATAACATGTTTATTATTTTAAAAAAATGCCTTTAGTATAACTTTAAGTTTGTTCTGGTTCTTTGAAATAGCATTATAGCTGGCTACTAGTGTCACTGTCTGTGATTCCTCAGCAAAACTGTGTGTTTGTGCATTCAGCCTGATATATCAGAGGGGCTGGAGTCCTTGAGAAGGTCCAGGCCAGCAATAAAGGACCCATCTTAACTAGCGGCTCCTTCAAGGTAGCACTACATAGCATTAACACAGAGCTTGAAGATGAAGCATTTTGGGACCTTGTCAGATACCTGTGTATCAGTGGTGGCACTGTGGGCACATGGGTGCCACCCCTCTATCCATGCGCCCGGTCCCTTTCAGGATGCCGGACGCATGGATTCCTATGGCGGGGGTGGGAGGAGGTGGTACTTTTTGAAGCACCTGATTAGAGCCAGAGAAGCAAATTAATTTTCGCTATTTTCACACTAACTTTCCTCCCCGTAAATCAGGAGGCAAGGAGGCCGACCTGTTTCCTAATTGGCAAAAGCGCCAAGCCAACCTATTGGATGCCTGGTGCTTAGGAAGAGGAGTGGAGGAGACACGCTGGAGGAGCTTCTGCGGTAAGTCCCCTCTGTCAGAGCAGGAGGGGGGGTGGGTGCTGCCAGAGCTGCGACTAGAGGGGTCGGTGAGCACAGTGGTTGCATATGATGGGCACAGGTGGCTGCATTTGATGGGCACAAGTGGCTGCATTTGATGGGCACAATGGCTGCATATGATGGGCACAAGTGGCTGCATATGATGGACACAAGTGGCGGAGTTTGATGGGCACAATGGCTGCATATGATGGGCACAAGTGGCTGCATTTGATGGGCTAAAGTGGCTGCATATGATGGGCACAAGTGGCTGCATTTGATGGGCACAAGTGGCTGCATTTGATGGGCTAAAGTGGCTGCATTTGATGGGCACAAGTGGCTGCATATGATGGGCACAAGTGGCTGCATTTGATGGGCACAATAGCTGCATATGATGGGCACAAGTGGCTGCATATGATGGGCACAGTGGCTGCATATGATGGGCACAAGTGGCTGCATTTGATGGTCACAATAGCTGCATATGATGGGCACAAGTGGCTGCGTTTGATGGGCACAAGTGGCTGCATATGATGGCACAAGTGGCTGCATTTGATGGGCACAATTGGCTGCATTTGATGGGCACAAGGGGCTGCATATGATGGGCACAAGTGGCTGCGTTTGATGGGCACAGTGGCTGCATATGATGGGCACAAGTGGCTGCATTTGATGGGCACAAGTGGCTGCATATGATGGTCACAAGTGGCTGCATTTGATGGGCACAAGTGGCTGCATATGATGGGCACAAGTAGCTGCGTTTGATGGGCACAGTGGCTGCTTATGATAGGCACAAGTGGCTGCATCTGATGGGCACAAGTGGCTGCATATGATGGGCACAGTGGCTGCCTTTGATGGGCGCAGTGGCTGCATTTGATGGGCACAATGGCTGCATTTGATGGGCACAGTGAGGCTGCAATATATGGGGGGGTTTCAGTATTTTTCAGTTTGTTTATGCCTCCCCCCAAAAAATTTTGATCACCAGCCGCCACTACTGTGTATAGTAACACCAAGTCATAGAAATACTACAGACAGCAGTCGGTTCTCATTAGCAAGCAATCAATCTTCTTACTTTTCAAACTTTATTTAATTTAATTTAAAATTCATTCTTTTACAAACATGTAATAGGCAATGAAGCACTGAGGCATTATGAACAGAAAACTGACACCTAAAGAGTTATTCTAAAAAATGTGCAAAAGAAAGAAAAATTATATCAAGAGAATAGTGCAGGAACTAGATTTCAGTTAAATGCAGTATGACCGTTGACCAGATGTTGAGGTGAGAGGTCGTGGCGCAGTCGGACCTAGGTCCCGCTCCTATGCCTGACACGGCCGTGTAGCGTGGAGAGGGAGATGCTGAAACGCCCGGAGCACCTGGAGCAGAGTGCCGCTGTGTGGAGAGCTGGTCCCAGTGCTTGAGCGGTGAACAGCCCGCACACTCTTCTGAAGCTCTCCCGGGTAAGGCACCAGCAGCGTCTATCCCAGTGAGAGAGGGAGGCGCGCACACCCGGGATAGAGCGGCCGCTAGAGACATTTTCAGGGAAAACAGTGCCGCTGTATGGAGTGTCGGTCCCAACGCCAGAGCGGTGAGTAGTCTGCATACTCACCTGAAGAACTTTGCACATTCTCTTGAAGCTCTCCCGGGTAGGGTAACAGCAGCATCTATCCCAGTGAGAGAGGGAGGCGCATAGACCCGGGATAGAGCGGTCGCTAGGGACACATGTGTGATCCATCAGGGCGGAGGTGATTGAAGTATCAGCCTGGTTAGAGAAGAACGAAGGAAGATTACAGCGGGGGGAAAAAACTTGAGGAGATCAGTAGTCTACAAGTGACTCTTTCATTCTAAGGCCCCCCGGGACTTTTTTTTTTTATGTGTCTCTATTCCTCTCCAGGACTTATGACGGGATATATATATATATATATATATATATATATATATATATATATATATGCAAATAGGGGGGCGGAGGGGGGGGATTTATATTTATATATTTATATTCACATTGATTTTGTTGGGGATAGTTCCCCTCCTACTAGGTTCAGGTAGCACGGAATCTTCACTTTAGGGGGTTATGATGGTCACAATAGAAGCCATTGGGTTGGGCCCAAAATTGGGCAAAGGGGTAATGAATAAATGGATGGGTGGGGGGGGTGTAGGTGCACAAGGAGGAAAGAGAAGTGGAATAGTTTGATATGTGAGATTTTGTGTTTGTTCAGATAGGAGTAATATTTAGATTTAAAGGGGAAAGGTCAGTATATTTTTGTCACAAGAGAATGTGGATTAGGTTACAGGATATCCTGAGAGGTGAAAGGGAACAGGGACTGAAGAATGATGAGTACTAAAGGTGGTAGAAACAAATCCCCAGATTTAATAAAACAAGTTAAAATATGCTCATGGAATGTGCGGGGGGGTAAAAGATAGCTCCAAAAGACAGGCAATTTTTTCTATGGCTGATAAAGGGAGAGTCAAAATACTCTGTCTGCAAGAGACACACCTGGTGAAGGATACAATCAGGGTCCTGGAACATAGGAACTATCAGGTGCAGTATCAGTCCACCTATTCTTCTTATTCAAGAGGTGTGTGTACACTGATAAGCTCGGGTTTAGTTTTCTCCTGCAGCCAGAGCAAAGTGGACGAAAATGGATGGTATATTTTTCTCTTATGTACAATTGAATACAGAATATGTGTACTAGCTAACCTTTACATCCCTCCTCCATTTAGTATGGAAATATTGGATGACAACTAGATTTATGGCAGATCTCCCAGGGGTGCCGGTTATAGTGGTTGGAGATTTTAATATGACTATGAACAATTGCATAGATAGGTTCCCACCGAAAATTATTAGCAATGGGGCTCCCAAGGGTTCACTCTTACAATATTGTGAGGAGATAGGGTTTGTGGATATCTGGAGGAGGAGGCATCCTGGGGTGAGACAGTATTCGTGCCACTCCAGGACATATGCCACCTTATCTAGAATCGACCTTGTGCTGGGAAATGGGGAAGCATTGAATGTAGTGGAGGAGATAGTTTATGAGCCGAGAGGGATTTCGGACCACTCACCAGTAGTAATTGTTATAAAGGTGGGGAAGTGTTATAGAAGAGGTGACTGGAAAGTAAATCCCTTTTGGCTCTAGATTATCGAGGATACAGGGTGGACAGTATGTTCAGTGAGTTAATTTGGAAAACCGGGGTGGCAAGGATCAGCTTGCAGGCGCTGCGGCGGCCGGGAGAGATGGGAGGTATGCGAGTGCCGGATGCAAGATGCTATTTCCTAGCGTTCCAAATGCAACATGGGGGAGGCAGTAATAGGCCAGGGGACAAGGAAGCAGGGTGTAATGTATGGCTGAATGTTACTAGCCATGATACAATAGTAGAGGCGATGGAGGCAGACTCCTTTGGTACCAGGTGTCTTACCACTCAGATGATGGTCAAAAGTTGGGTGTATGTCAAGAAAATACTGGGCTATACTGGCTTTTCAGAGTTTTCCCCATTATGGGATAATAATAAACTAAATGAACTTAAAATAATGGGGATAATAGAAGAATGGCATCGACAGGGTATTCATTGTTTGGCGCAGCTATATAAGGCTGGGAGATTAAAGTAATTCCAGGAGTTAGTGGAAGAGTATGCGATTCCTAATCGATCATTCTACAGGTACCTGCAAATTAGGCATGCCCTAGAAGCACAATTCAGTGGGAAGGAACCAGTGTGGTGTGAAATTACCTCCTTGAGGAAGCTGGTTAACGCTAACTCTGCAAAAGGACTAATTTCTGATTTGTATGGGAGTCTGAATGTGACGGGTCAGGAGGGAATGGTGGAAAATAGGATTAAATGGGAGGGAGATGTTGGGCCATTGTCGGATATAGAAAATGGTGAAAAAAACTGCGCTAAAAACCAAGTGCAGGGGGGGCGTGGTCTCGGCATGGAGGAGTGAAGCCGCGTTTTTCAGAGGGCTCCCGGTCCGCGGCTCTTTCATAGCCTACCAGCACAGAAAAATCCGAAATTTCGGCTTCTCAGCAACCCCACGTCGCCAGAGAAGACTGCCCCGCTGTCATAACAAAGGAGGGAGATAGATGGAGAGATTTCTGGTGCCAAAACAGCCGGCGGCCTCCACACCGGACTTTTCCAAGATGGCGCCGCGCTCAGACATGGGAGAGGAACACGGAGCGCCAGCGGGAGGAGGAGGAGGTCATGACCAGGGTAATGACATGCTGCCGTTCTCCCCTAATAGTGATCTCTCTCCCTGCCTCCCCCGTTCATTATCCCTTGCATCACTGACAAGCCCAGGGGGAGAGCCCAGCTGCTCTCAGCAGTGGGACTTACAAGGCAATCAGCGCTCTCAGCCCCAGAGCTTAACCCCTAGTGTGCCTCTGCCCATTACACTGCAGGATTCAATGGGATCTGCCCCACTGACTCTACCTTCATATGTGCCCCCACCTATGCTTCCAGGAGAACAGTCTCTGTGGGCTCTGCTACAGAAGCTGCCCACTAGAGATGACCTAGACTCTGTAGCACTCAGAATGGAGGCGGCGTTACGAGGAGAGATTGCTGGAATTAAGCAATCTGTAGCAGAGGTCACTTCACGGGTCACTTCTATTGAGAAAAACACTGCAACCCTGCACCAGGGCTATACAGAGTTAAATGACACAAAAGAGGAGATGGCAGACCAAATCGCACAGCTACACCTGTTACTGGACGACCAGGAAAACCGCAGCCGCAGGCGTAATATAAGGATCCGCGGCTTGCCAGAAGCAACGCAGCAAGCGGATCTAAAGATGACGGTGACTGCGCTATTTAACGAATGCTTAGAGCGCCCGACGGAAACACCTATCGCCATAGACAGGGTCCACAGAACCCTTGGCCCCAGAAACCCTGCAGAGGACAGACCTAGGGATGTTCTGTGTTGCCTGCATAACTATTCTATCAAAGAAGACATCCTCCAAAGAGCCTGGCGTAGAGGACAAATTGACTTTGATGGAGCCCAGATCTCTCTCCTGCCAGACGTCTCCCGCAGGACTCTACAGATGCGCCGCTGCATGAAGCCTCTGCTAGAGAAATTTAATGAACAAGGAATCACCTACAAGTGGGGTCATCCTTTTCATCTAATTGCAAGGAAGGGAGGTCGTACATATACCCTCCGACACCCTAGAGAGGTCCCCACCTTTCTCAACACGCTCGGGCTACCATCGATGTCACTGCCTAATTGGTTGGCGTTTGTCCTGCCTCCCACTACCAACGTACCGACGGTGAACCCCTCGGGTAGACCTCAAAGGCCTCGACGCAATCATCGATCACAACGTAGAAGACCGCTGGCCCCTCAGGACAACGAGCCTTGAATACATAGAGATAAGGTACTATTAAGCCTGGACATGGCTACTCGCCTTTCTTTTGTTGTCTCCTTTTGGCTACAAGCACTCCCCACCCATATCTGGTGGTACATTACCTCCTCTTTTCTGATCAGGGGGGGTTGTGGGGGGAAAAAATTTTTTTTTTTTTTTTTTCTAACCTCTGGCCTATTTGGACTGACTTCCTTACCTTACCGGTCTGGTGGTCTCATAGAGACACGGCAAGTCTCCACTATTTTGGATAACTGTTTTTTGACCAGGAGCAGAGGGAAAGTATACAGTCTGGTAAACGGGCCCCATACCTGAGATCACCCTCGAGAAGATACTGGTACAACTGACAATACTGTTATAACTTAGAGATATCGGACTCTATGAATAGATGTTCAGCAATCACCCACTTATTGGGCCCATACTTCCCCCCCCCCCAACTTGTACAGCACTACAAGACGCAGAACTGGATATACATAATTCACACTGCCTAAACGTATAGATGCTTACCACTGAAATGTGTTTAATTTTAATGACAAGATTCAGGGGGGCTAGTCAGTAACAATAGTGGAAACTCTAATAACATTCCGAGATGAGTATCAGACTAGAGATGTAACTACCCTATTAATGGTCCCCTGCTACCCCTTCCTCCCCTCCCAGCATTCCTCCCCACCCTCCCCCCGCATTGACCCTCCCCTCCCCCCCCCCGTCCCTCATTTCCCCCCCCTCTCTCTCCCCCCCTCCTCTCTCCCCCCCCCCTCTTTTTTTTTTTTTTTTTTTTGCCAACTAGCCTATCTTGAGACCTAAAGATTGTTCCGGATAGAAATTGACCCTTACAGATAAGTTGGGTAAGGGGCTATGGATCGCTCTCAATTGATGCAGATCCAGTGGAATTGGTTTATATAGCAGACGGAGTTGATAACAAGAGATCAGAAGTTGACATAGTTATCCCATTTAAGGAATTACTTAATGTCTTATTATTGCCGGTTATAAAGTGAAGACGTGTTATGTCAAACTGAATATCATAAAGTTATATGTTATGGGTTTTTAAGGAGCAATCTTATTTCAAAGAAGCCTAATATAATAACGCGGTTCCTGACAGGACCGCACCTATTAAGAAGTGGGCTGGTGGGGAGCTCGCGTTCCGGGAGCCCGACCTCTGAAGTGCCTTACCTTTTCCCCTCACTAGGCCCTAACTGCCCAAATAGGCAGTAGTCCTCCGATTGGAGACTTAGCTTGTTCTTACCTCTCCCTTCTTGTTTTTTTTTTTTTTTTCTCTTCTCTTACCCTTGTCTGCGTCTTTCCCCACCCACTTTCTATAACTCCCTCACGCCAAGCGCTTTCTCTCCTCTCCTCCCCCCTTTTCCCCTATAGCTCCACTTTCTGGCGAGGTCTGACGACCCGGGCCCGCTCTTTCAAACATGACTCTGAAGTTCGTGTCCTGGAATGTGAAGGGCTTAAATGCTCCAGAGAAACGTTCCAGTTGCCTCTCGGATCTCTGGAGACAGAGACCCCAGATAGTGTTTCTACAAGAGACCCATTTTCGAACAGATTGTATCCCTAAACTCTACAGCAAGCATTTCCCAATAGTGTATCACAGTACCTCACCCTCCTCAAAATCTAGAGGGACAAGTATCCTCCTGGCTAAAACTTTGCCTTGGCAGCTGGGGGGCCTCCACGCTGACCCTGAAGGTAGATACCTCTTTGTCAAGGGTACTATTCAGTCACAGACATTCACATTCGCGAACCTGTACTTGCCAAATGTAGACCAACTACCGGTACTTGAATCATGCCTGGACGCCCTGGCCTCCTTCACAGAGGGAACATTAGTCCTAGGGGGAGACCTTAACCTTACCATTGACCCCCGTAGAGACACATCGTCGGGATCTTCGGCCCTATCCTCGCGCTACCGTAACCGAATCAGGGAACTGTTGCATTCTTATCGCTTAGTTGACATATGGCGGATTCTTCATCCGCAGGAGAGAGACTACACCTTTTTTTCGGCTGTTCACAACTCGTACTCCAGGATTGACCTCTTCTTAGTCTCCCATGCTACGATCCCACTTGTCTCGGGGGCACAGATTGGGCACATCGCGCTCTCAGATCATGCACCGATCTCTTTGACCCTAAACTTACAACGCCCGGCTCCCAAGGTAGCCACCTGGCGCCTAAACGAATCTCTTATTCAAGATTCTGAGGTGAGAGCAGACATTTTGAGAGAACTGAACCTCTTTTTTGAGAGTAACAAACACTCGGTCCCCAACCCTCTAACTACCTGGGCAGCACATAAATGTTATATAAGAGGAATATTTATTAAACATGGTCACAGACTCAAAGTAGCCAGAGAAAAAACGCTAACGGAGTTACTCGTAAAATTACACGATTGTGAAAAACGTCACAAAAATCATCCAGACAGGGCCACAGAGGCAGAAGTAACCAGGCTCCGAGAGCAGATTAGAGAACATTCTCTGTTTCACGCTAAAAATAATCTCTTGAAGACACGTAGAACCTTTTATGAATTCGGGGATAAGTGTAGCAGATCACTAGCAAACGCCATACGGACTCAACGTAATCTTTCCTACATCACCGCATTATCTTCCCCTACAGGATCCAAAATTCACGATTCCGCAGAAATGGCTGAATCTTTCAGGGTATTTTATGAAGCCCTGTACAATTTACATTCTTCTCCTTCGGGAGAGCGGAACCAGAATAGCCTAGAAGCTATAGAAACGTATCTTGCGGCTGCGAAACTACCTACCCTCAATGAGGAAGAGATAAACCTGCTCTCACAGCCTATTACCGCAGATGAGCTCACAAAAGCACTAGCCAACACCCCGACGGGGAAAGCACCCGGCCCCGATGGTTTTACCATCACCTACTATAAAACTTTCCAACCTCAACTAGCAGCTCACTTCGTTACTGCCTTCAATGCCATACTAGATAACCACGCCATACCTGCAGATATCCTACAAGCCAGCATATCTGTCATCCCCAAACCTGAGAAAGACCCGCTGCTGTGCGCAAGTTACAGGCCTATCTCCCTTCTTAATTGTGATCTGAAGTTATTCACAAAAATTCTGGCTGAGCGCATGGGCTCTGTCCTACAACGCATGATACCTCTAGACCAAGCAGGTTTCATCCGTAACAGAGAGGCTCGAGACAACACTATCAGGACGATAAATGTGGTGGCTAGGGCTAAACGCCTTAACATCCCATTCATTTTGTTGTCCACGGACGCTGAAAAGGCGTTTGACAGGGTGAATTGGACTTTCCTCCTGGCCACCCTGCGACGCCTCGGCATGCCAGCCCCCATTTTATCCTGGATTTCTGCCATATACTCCTCTCCCACAGCAACTGTTAGAGTAAATGGGACTACTTCTAACCCCTTCAAGATAAGCAACGGTACGAGACAGGGATGCCCACTTTCCCCGCTCCTTTTTATAATTTCATTAGAGCCCCTATTACAACATATAAGGCTCAACCAGGACATCAAGGGAATCGTAACGAGCACTTATCATCATAAAATTGCCGCATACGCAGACGACCTGTTGTTCTACATCTCAGACCCACACACGACTCTTCCAAACTTACTATCGGTAATACGTAAATACGGGGATTTATCGGATTTCAAGATCAACCTCCAAAAGTCAGAGGCGCTAAATATCACTCTTACCCCTAGCTCCAGGGCCGCCATAAGCGGCAATTTCCCCTTCCGGTGGTCTCCCCAGGCCATTAAATATCTAGGTACAAAAATTCCCTCAGATTTACACCTCATTTATCAACTTAACTTTCAACCACTCCTGAGCGTTTTATCCTCAGATTTAGACAGATGGAGAGGCCTAGCGGTGTCCTGGTTCGGTAGATGCAATGTTTTAAAAATGAACATCATGCCGAGACTGCTCTACCTCCTTCAGGCATTGCCTGTTAGGATACCACAGGATTTTTTCCGTAAGATAAGATCAATATTCGTTAGATATGTTTGGCAGGGCAGACCGCCGAGGCTCAAGAGATCCCTATTGCAAAGACCAAAATTGAGAGGAGGCGTTGGCCTCCCTGACCCAGCACTGTATTACACAGCAGTCCGCATGAACAGAGTAGTAGACTGGTGCAGGCACTCAGCACATAAGCTGTGGATTGGGTTAGAACAGGAAACAATCACGTTTCCCATTGACGGTTTACCATGGAGTGGAACTCACCCCTCCAGATTCTCACCTTCCCACCCATTGCTGGAACCTACTTTGGAGGAACTCCGTAGATACTTCCAATTGGCAGAGACACCTAATTTTCCCTCCCCAATGACACCCATAATTGGACATCCAGATTTCCATCCAGGCCTCTCCGATAGGTCCTTTCGGCTCCACTCGGACCGGAGATTAGTTAGAGCCTCCTCTTTTTGTGGGCCTCTTGAATGGAAGGACCCTTCTAACATCTACTCTAGTTTCAACTCCTCCATACTGGGCAGATGGAAGATACAGCAATTGTCACACTTTCTCAGATCTCTTCCAGAGGTCAGCGGTTTCTGTAGACAACCCACACCCTTTGAGGAGCTGTGCATGGGCGAGGAACCAATTCGGAAATCTCTTTCCCAATCCTACAATATTTTATTGTCTCATACGTCCCAACAGGACCCCTCATACCTAGTGAAGTGGGAGAGAGATTTGAACACCACGTTTACAGAAGACCAGAAGACACGAATTCTCTTCTTTGCACATAAATCCTCTTTATGTAGCAAATACCAAGAAATTACCTTCAAAATCCTGACACGATGGTACAGGACACCTTCGGTGTTAGCATCCATTTTCCCGGGGCAGAGTCCCCTATGTTGGAGATGTGGCACACAAAATGGTACACTAATCCACATCTTCTGGGAATGTTCGGCCTTGACTCCTTTCTGGAGACAGGTTTTAGGAATCATTCACAAACTCACTGATGTGGATCTTCAGAACAATCCAGCGGCAGTACTCCTGAATCTGACTCCGATGTCTAGTAAGCGGTACTACAAATCTCTGCTGAAACACCTGTTGAACGCGGCCAGGGCGTGTGTTCCCAGCATGTGGAAGCAGCAGTCCCCCCCAACAGTGACACAATGGTTTGGCAGGGTCTGTGATATTCAGCAAATGGAGAGCCTCACAGCTGCTCTTAGGGAAAAGGAGGAAGAACATGACACCCGTTGGACATATTGGAATATGTTCCGCTTTTCAGACGAATACAACTCTTACACATAGATGCCCATTTTCTGGGGGCTCCAGGGCCGCGGGTCGTCGGCCTCGCCGGAATCCTACACCCACCCCTCCTTTCTTCATACCTATCTATTCCTGTTTCCTCTAATTCCTGTTGCTTTCTTCCTTTTTTTTTTTTTTTTTTTGGCACCACTGGTGTCCTTTCTCTCTTTTTCCCCACCAGTGAGGTGGAGGGAGAGAGAAAAAACAAAAAAACAAAAAAAATAACTCCGGATTGCAGTATCCCATTTTGGTGCCACTCCTATATTTATGGGAACGAGCACTATAATTTTTACATAATGCAATACATAGTATTAATTCACCACAGGAAAACAGAGTGCTATTTAGACCAGAGGGATAGGTTAGCGCTGCCCCTCGGGAAGGCACTACACTAGGTTGTCAGAGTACCATCGTTTGAATTATGCATAGTTTATGTCCACTACTTAATCGCGGATAGAGGGCATTCTCCCCAGCGTAGAGGAAGGAACCACTAACATACGACTACTTGCCTCGATAGCACATTTCAAAGGAACCTTGCTTGCGGTTATACCATTACATAATTTTAATTTCTCTTATCTCTTGTGTGTGAAAAATGCTAACAGAAGCAGACAAACTGATATATTGTATTGTCCATTTATATGTATTACCTGCACTCCTTAAATAAAAATTTGAAAAAAAAAAAAACCAAGTGCAAATCAAATATTGTGAAAAGCAGCAATCCTCACAAAAACATCAATTGTAAAAAAGGCATAAGAAAAATAAGAAGTTGCGCTAATACTAATAAAGCATAATAAATAATTTACAATGAAGAAAAATTCATATAGTGATCGTGAATAAATCAATGTGCAAAACTTAGTAATATAGAAAAAAAAAAATCCATACAATGAAACATCAGTTAAGTGTTGTGGAAAGTCCATAAAATAAAACATCAGTTAAGTGTTGTGAAAAAGTCCAAATCACCAACAATATGCAAAAAAAAATTTCCAAGTGATATAAATGGAGGTCTGTGACAACAGGGGAAGGTCCACCACCAGAAATGGAAGGGGTTGCTCCTTACCAGAAGGCCATGACCCCCCACCACAGAGGATCACAGCAAGCAGGGATCTTTAAAAGCCAAAGATGGGAACTGTCAGCGGTGTCCACCAGAGGTCAACTCATCAGCAGCAACTCCAACGACCGAGGGCATAGACACCATAGAATAGAAGGGGCTCACATAGTGTAAAACCACTTACATTTATTAAAAATAAAATAAAATACAGATGTACACTTACAGAGTGTCAATAGATAAAACAGCCTTAAGTCCGGCTCCGTGGCCACCGGAGCTCGGACAGACCCGTCCTACTGGAAAGCAACTCGCTTGGGGGTGACGTCAGCGCGTCGTCTGGCTCCGCCCTACGCGTTTCGTGACATCATCACGTCTTCCAGGGGCTTTTAAAGATCCCTGCTTGCTGTGATCCTCTGTGGTGGGGGGTCATTGTCGGATAGTCAATGGGAGTATGTTCTGGCATTGTGGCCCAGGATCTCCCTCTCTCCTTCACAGACTGTCTCTCATCTGTATTTGATATACAGGACATATTATACACCACTGAAGTTGTTTAGGTTTGGAAAGAAACCTGATGCGATGTGCCAAAGATTCCGGAAGGGAGAGGGGATCTGGTACACATGTTCTGGCGATGCCCCAAGCTGTACAGGTACTGGAGGTATTGTGGATAAAATAAACTCTGTGTTTGGGACATCGCTTGGCATGGAGGTCAGGACTTGTCTAATGGGCTTGATGGAGGAAAAAGGGATATTAAGGGATACACAGACTGCAATAATTAGGTGTTTGTTTCAAGGTAAAAAACTTATTGCACGGAAATGGCAGACAAAAGCTCCCCCGACGGTAGCTGAATGGGTAAAGGAAGTAAGGGAGGTGATTAGTAGAGAGAAATATATTTATAAGAAGAGGGGCAACTACAAGAAATTTAAAAAAATATGGAAGTTGTGGATGATTTTAGATGATGCTAGAATGGAAGTTGGGTAGGATGTTAGTGGTAGTGGGAGGGATGGATCTTGGGTGTGTGTGGGAGGAGGAGGGGTGTGGGAAGATGGGGAGGGAGGGGGTGTAGCGAGGTGAGAAATGGGGGGGGGGGGGAGGGAGGGAAAGGGAAGAAAAAAGGGGGGAAAAATTAGTATATTAATGCTTACTGGTGTTTTGGCCTTGTGTATAAATGATGTAAATATAATGACTGGATGGATAATGGCATTTTATTAATGAAGTTTTTTCAATAAAAAGAAGGAAGTTTAAAAAAATGCAGTATGACCACTGAAAGAAAATATCCTATTGGTCACACTAGGTATTGATTAGCTAATTTTGCACACTATTCCCTGCCCAGAGAAGTGTGAAAAAATTAGTTAACCAATAGCAAGAATCTGAGAGTGTAGAACTATAGGTGCTGCCTTTGCAGACTTTTTTTTTAAAGATGCATGCTTCCTGATAGCAGCAATATTTCTAGTGAATCACTGACAAAGAACACGCATTTGCAGTGGGAATTCCACATTTTAGTTGCAAATATTTTTCAGGTCATTGACCTACTATTATTATTAATATACAGGATTTATATAGCATCAAAATTTTGTGCAGCACTTTACAACATGAGGGCAGACAATACACTTACAATACAAATCAATACAGGAGGGATCAGAGGGCCCTGCTTGTTAGAGCTTACAGTCTAGAAGGGAGGGTCAATTGGAACAAAAGGTAATAACTGTGGGGGGGTGAGCTGATGGAGAAAATGAAAATACAGTTGTTAGGTGTGGGTAGGGTAGGCTTCTCTGAAAAGAAGGGTTTTCAGGGATCGTCTAAAAGCTAATAGAGTAGGAGATAAGCAGACAGATTGGGGTAAGGCATTCCATATGATTGGAGAGGCTTTGGAAAAGTCCTGGAGGCGAGCATGGGAGGAGGTGACAAGGGAGCTAGAGAGCAGAAGGCCTTGAGAGGAATGAAGAGAACAAGTAGGTTGGTATTTAGAGACTAGGCTAGTGATGTAGCTGGGGGCTAAATTGTGGATGGCTTTGTAAGTAGTTAGTATTTTGAATTTAATTTGTTGGGTGTGCACGGGAGCCAGTGGAGGGATTGACAGAGAGGGGTAGCAGAGACAGAGCGATTGGTAAGGTGGATGAGTCTGGCAGCAGCATTCATGATGGATTGAAGAGGTGAAAGACTATGTAGAGGTAAGCCAATGAGAAGGGAGTTGCAGTAGTCGAGACAAGAGATGACCAGGGAGTGGTTTAAGAGCTTTGTTGTGTCATTAGTTAGAAAGGGGTGTATTTTGGAGATGTTGTGGAGGTTGAGGCAGCAAGATTTCGAAAGTGAATGCACATGGTGCTTATAGGAGAGTTCAGAGTCCAGGACTACACCTAGAACACTTGGCATGTGGGAATGGGTTTATAGTTGTGCCATCGATTTTGACAGAGAGATCAGGGGAAGGGGAAGGGGAAGGGGCATATTGGGGAGGAAAAATTATAAGTTTGGTTTTGGATAGATTGAGTTTGAGGAAGTGGTGCGACATCCAGACTGATATATCTGATAGTAAATTAGTGATATGCAAGGAGACAGAGGGAATGAGCTGAAGGGTAGAGAAAGAGATTTGGGTGTCATCAGCGTAGAGGTGGTTTTGGAAGCCATGGGAGGCTATCAGCTGACCCAGGGAGGAGGTGTAGATTGCAAATAGGAGAGGTCCAAGAACAGAACCTTGGGGGACCCCAACAGAGAAAGGAAGGAGGAGAGGACAAATATTTTTCAGGTCATTGACCTACTAGTTATAGTAGTAAAGCCAGGATCAGGGTGACAGCCTCAGGACTTGTATCTTTATTAACCAATTCAGCAATGACCCCCCCCCCCCCCCTATTTTGGTATTCCGCTTGTGAAGCCGTACCGGTTCCCCACCTGTGTGGTGCATTATGTTGCTTGCTAACGTGTGTTGCATTAAGGCAGCTTATTCAAAATAAATGGTCACATTGGAACATACTACACAGAAACCCCCCACTGTACTGCATCACAATGGGTTGTAGCATGCTGCAATGCAGGTGTGTTTCTTGTCAAAATGGATTATCCACAATGCACTAACATGTGCATGGTACATTATCATGCGTTACAAAAACACGCATTACCAGAATGTAGAAGTATGAAGCCAGACTTTTATTTTTTTATTTTTTAAGCTTTTGTATAGAAATTGCTCAAGCTTTTTATTGCCTCATCGTTGGGGATATTTCCCCACTTTTCCAGTCTGTTTTCTTGGTGACTGCTAGCATTAGCTGAGCTTTCTGTTTCTGCTCCTTAAACGGCATTCCTCATATATCTTAAAGTGGATGTATACCCGAAAAAAAAAAAAAAAATTATATATCATACTGTAGAGTATAAGATTTGCTATCATTTGAGCCCACTCTTGCCACACAGAGTTAATCCATCTCTGAGCAATCCCCTTTTATTGTTCAGTGAGACAATTCTTGATAAACTGAGAAAAACTTTGTCAAATCCTCCCCCTTGCTGTGAGTGACAGGTGATTTACATCTCGTGCATTAGCCTAAGAGACATGCAGTATTTTTAAATTCCCTCCCCCACTCCTTTCTTCAGCAGCTCTGCAAGGATTGGCTGTTCCACACCTCAGCATGATTTGGCATGCTGAAGTCATGTGGTTACTTTCCTGTCTTTTCACTGGATGTTAGAGATCATAGCAGAAGTTCAGCAGAAGTTCAGTGTTAGAAATACACAGAGAAAATGCATATTGACAAGGGGAGTATAGAGGTGGGCGGGGAGTCTACTGACATCACGACTCCACCCACCGAGCTCCAGACAACAGACCCACCCACAGAATCTGCAGTTTTTGGGGTCTAATAACAGAGAGAGGGGAGACATTTGACAGGTAAAGATACATGCAGGAGGCATGTATATCCTTATAGATAACCCCTATGGCAGTAGTTTAGAAAGGATGACATTGGGTTTACATCCACTTTAAAGAATTTAGCTCCTTTGTAAAAAATAAACCCACACTGTAAATTAAGTCCAGCGAGGTGCATGACACCTCCTGGGCTTAACTGTGTTATTTATATCTGACATCTTTATAGTATTCCTGGAAGACAACTATCGCTGTAGTTCCAGGAGAGCAATGCTGATCTTTTGGTCTGCCTCTTGAACAGGAAAGTCACTGTAGCTTCTCTCCCCTCCACCTTCCCAATCGCAGAAGCCTTTGTATTATGTGAACACATTCACAAAATACAAATGCTTCTGTGAAGGAGCAGCAGAGGGGAGGGGTGGGCATAGCTGCTCTATGTGCCTTTCTTGTTTGTCAGATATACTATAAATAATAGAGATAAGCCCGGGTGATGTCATGCAGCTTCTTGGACTTAAATCATAGTATGCTTTAGCATCAACAATGTGTAAAGCAGTCAACCTATCTGCATAATTGGTCTATGAGTTCCTGTGCCCTGCAGGGGATAGGAGATGAGGTTGATCTCAGCAGGTAGTGCAGACAGCATTGTATACTGTACCTGAATAAGGCCAAACGCCCTGGCCATTTGATGCTAAGGTCTTGGCTGAATTTTCCAGTTCAGTATGGACAGTGTGCTACTTTCTGGACACTGGGATGGCTGGGACACTTAGTTCTGTTTTGTCTGTGTTGCTTTTTAGGCACTGGAAATCCCAGTATCCGGGGAGTGCTATTCATAAGTATGTTCTGTGAGTAGATTGTATTAGTAATTTTAAAATAAACACTAGCGGTACTTCACTATTGGAGGCTTGTTTATTCTCTTGCCAGATGTAACTGTGGTATGTGAAAGGGGGATTACAGCCTTATTGGAGGTGCTGCAAGCAATCCTGTGATTAAGGATCCATTACCATTCTCCATTATCCACGCAGCTTCATACTTTGATAGACCTTCTATAATCTGGGGTCTCATGCTTTGGTAAGAGGCTGTGTGCAAAGGTAGAGGGTTCACAGGCTACACAATATTGTATCAATTTTCATGACGGATGGATACTACATTGTTTTGATTCTCCCTGGATGCTTTGTTTTTGTGTAATTTATTCACATTTTCACATGGAGGTGTTCTCCTGACTTTTGTTTCTGTATTTGTGTTTATTGAGACTCTATTTGGATTCACTGAGATTTTTACACAGCGCAACAGCATTTGATATATGTATACACTGCGTTTGTATTTTTATGCCTCTGAGTGCAGCAGTTAATGGATTATCACTACTATTTATGCATAGTAAATTTTGAGAAGTTTAGTTGTTTTATTTAATTTAGCACCAAGCGCAGTTTTTTCTCTTCACACTCTCTGCTGTGTGCCCAGAGCCCTCCAAGGATTGCTCTGCCTGTCTTCTCTGCTGTGTGCCCAGAGCCCTCCAAGGATTGCCCTGCCTGTCTTCTCTGCTGTGTGCCCAGAGCACTCCAAGGATTGCCCTGCCTGTCCTCTCTGCTGTGTGCCCAGATTCCTACAAGGATTGCCCTGCCTGTCTTCTCTGCTGTGTGCCCAGATTCCTCCAAGGATTGCCCTGCCTGTCCTCTCTGCTGTGTGCCCAGAGCCCTCCAAGGATTGCCCTGCCTGTCTTCTCTGCTGTGTGCCCAGATTCCTCCAAGGATTGCCCTACCTGTCCTCTCTGCTGTGTGCCCAGATTCCTCCAAGGATTGCCCTGCCTGTCCTCTCTGCTGTGTGCCCAGAGCCCTCCAAGGATTGCCCTGCCTGTCTTCTCTGCTGTGTGCCCAGATTCCTCCAAGGATTGCCCTGCCTGTCTTCTCTGCTGTGTGCCCAGGTTCCTCCAAGGATTGCCCTGCCTGTCCTCTCTGCTGTGTGCCCAGATTCCTCCAAGGATTGCCCTGCCTGTCCTCTCTGCTGTATGCCCAGAGCCCTCCAAGGATTGCCCTGCCTGTCCTCTCTGCTGTTTGCCCAGAGCCCTCCAAGGATTGCCCTGCCTGTCCTCTCTGCTGTGTGCCCAGATTCCTCCAAGGATTGCCCTGCCTGTCCTCTCTGCTGTGTGCCCAGAGCCCTCCAAGGATTGCCCTGCCTGTCCTCTCTGCTGTGTGCCCGGAGCCCTCCAAGGATTGCCCTGCCTGTCCTCTCTGCTGTGTGCCCAGAGCCCTCCAAGGATTGCCCTGCCTGTCCTCTCTGCTGTGTGCCCAGAGCACTCCAAGGATTGCCCTGCCTGTCCTCTCTGCTGTGTGCCCAGATTCCTCCAAGGATTGCCCTGCCTGTCCTTTCTGCTGTGTGCCCAGAGCCCTCCAAGGATTGCCCTGCCTGTCCTCTCTGCTGTGTGCCCAGAGCCCTCCAAGGATTGCCCTGCCTGTCCTCTCTGCTGTGTGCCCAGAGCCCTCCAAGGATTGCCCTGCCTGTCCTCTCTTCTGTGTGCCCAGAGCCCTCCAAGGATTGCCCTGCCTGTCCTCTCTGCTGTGTGCCCAGATTCCTCCAAGGATTGCCCTGCCTGTCCTCTCTGCTGTGTGCCCAGAGCCCTCCAGGGATTGCCCTGCCTGTCCTCTCTGCTGTGTGCCTGGAGCCCTCCAAGGATTGCCCTGCCTGTCCTCTCTGCTGTGTGTCCAGATTCCTCCAAGGATTGCCCTGCCTGTCCTCTCTGCTGTATGCTCAGAGCTCTCCAAGGATTGCCCTGCCTGTCCTCTCTGTTGTGTGTTCAGAGCCCTCCAAGGATTGCCCTGCCTGTCCTCTCTGCTGTGTGCCCAGAGCCCTCCAAGATTGTCCTAATAAACATATATAACATGTGCTCAGGGTGAACCCCTAAAAAGGCTTTATAAAAGCAGGTTTAAATAGGAAGGCTTAGATTAGGAAGGCTTGGAAACACAACGCGTTACAGATCATGTGCAATACCCGCACTGGGCAAGCACGCTCCTTTATCAAGTGTGATTAGAGTAGAGAGTGGCCGCATATAAATAAGGTAGAGTCAATTGTCAATCTGAGTGAGTGGGTGGGGATAACAAATATCTATGCTGGTAATACACTGTTATAACAACCACTAAATATAGATGACAGTATGAAAAAAATCTAATAAAAAATTGAATATATAAGAGAACGATCGAATGTAGGAGGGGTGAATTAAGAGGGGGGTTCATATGAGATACACGTGACGCTAATAATGTAAATTGCATACACATATAGATAAAATCCATACTTGTATATGGCTGACATAAAACGTTAACAGCTAGTAGAAAACACGGGAAAAGATTAGTTAAAAGCATTAAACAAGTCAGAAAGTGAAATGGTATGAGAAACATATCAGAGATTATAATTCCATCAAAAGACTAGTTACATGGAGGGGACAAATTATAAAATATAAAATTATTACATAATATGATGGAAAGCATTTAAAACGCCAAAAAGTATAGATGGCTAGAATCTGAGATATTAGGGAAAATGGAAAATATTGTATGTATATTTGCATATTCCCCAACGGTTTTACATATACATACATATATACTAGTATGGATAATTCTTGGGTATAAAACCAGACGAAACGCGTCGGGAGACTCCACTGCCTGCCATAATTTTACTTGAAGCGCTTTTTTTACTACAGAAATGTAAGTTGTTTACTTATTTTAATAAATTTGTTTTACAAAACGGTATTATGCTATGTGGCCCCCCTTCTTTATTTCATATGGGCTATTCCTTTGAGATGATCCACGGGAAGGTTTGCCATCCATTTTAAAGAAAGTTCCCTCACGGCTCTGGATACGTTTGGAGTTTTTGCTGCCATCCAGTTGGGAGGTCCTTCCTTTTATTGCCTGTTGGTGATACAAGCTAGATTGACTCATTGAACGTATGTTCTTATGAGTTCAATTCCTCTGGTAAGCCTTCACTCTCTCTGTGTGGAGGGTCCATCACACCTAAATTTTTTTGCATGTGTTATCCACGTGGTGATTAAGGAATTCTGTATACCCTTTGGATTAACAACAGTCTTCTGTATCTGAAGGGACATCTGAAGAGCACCAGAGACTGTATTTTTGCACATTGTGGACTGACATAGACTTTTCCTTTCATATTCTTATATATAAGTTATATCATAAGCTTGTAAAATCTCTAGCGCTACACTTGTTTGTGCACTTATAATTCTTGGGTATAAAACCAGTAATGGTACTCAGATGTAAAGAATGCTCATACCATCCTAACATATAGATACACTTCTACTAGTACTTCTTTACATCTGAGTACCATTATTGGTTTTATAACCAGTAATTATCCCTACTAGTATATATGTATGTATATGCAAAACCGTTGGGGAATATGCAAATACACACACAATATTTTCCCTAATATTTTCTCTAATACCTACATTCGATCATTCTCTTATCTATTAAATTGTTTATTTGATTTTTTCATACTGTCATCTATATTTAGTGGTTGTTAAAACAGTGTATTACCAGCATAGATATGCACTATCCCCACCCACTCACTCAGATTGACAATTGACTCTATCCTATTTATATGCTGCCACTCTCTACTCTACTTACACTTGACAAAGGAGCGTGCATGACTAGTGTGGGTGTTGTGCATGCTCTGAAACACGTTGTGTTTCCAAGCTTTCCTAACCTCCCAGTGACGTCATGCGCCATCTCCAACGCTGCAATCCACATAATCATACCCGGTAACCACATAGACCCTACCGGATTCCTTCCTTGTGACACCGCTGTCTCGGCTTCCCTAGAGCAGCACGCTGAACTTTCCTCATCGGGACTTTTTCACCAACAGATGAGCCAATATCACATCTCCCTCCTGTTAGTTTATTTTGCTATCCTTACCATGTTTAATAAATGCTACACTTAGAGATGCTTTTCGTTCTGTCTTTCCAAGATTGTCCTGTCTGCCGTCTCTGCTGAATGGCCAGATTCCTCCAACGATTTGCCCTGCCTGTCCTCTCTGCTGTTTTCCCAGAGCCCTCTAAGGATTATCCTGCCTGCTCTCTCGGCTGCCTGCCCAGTGTGTTCCCTGTGCCTGCGAGGACCCCAGACCCCAGACCCCAGCCTTTCCATTGTCTGCTGCCTACACCCCTTGCTTCTCTCTCTCCCCTGGATCCAGCACAGGCTCCCGGGACACTGCCTCAACAAATCCATCAGGACAAGCCTCCCAGACCACTTCATAAAGGGCCATGGCCCCTGAAATCCTATGTGTGAGTTCCTGACCCCCCTGTCCTCCTCTGCTGTACCCTACTATCTCCCTGGAACCTTAACCATTGCTGTGCCATACTACCACTCTTAGGATCTGTTTCCCCTTGCAATGCCTGCCTGTGGCTCTGTGGACTGTTTCTCATTTTGCTGTACCACATTTCTTTTCTCTGGACACTTAACTCGTATTGAATAAAAGAAAAGTCTGGTGTCACCAGTAACACACCTCCATCCCTAATAATACAATAGAAACATGCATGTCGCCCTTGGGACTTTGAATGAGGTGTGCACAATTGGCTGATAAAATTGACAAATGTAAATACAGTAAAGTATTTAGTACAGAAATAGTCACACATAAAAAAGTAACATAAAAAGGCAAACCTGACACAATATTGCACATAGCTAAAGATTGCATTTAAAGTGCATGAGTATACATGACATCTATAACATCCAACACGTTTCGCAAGATGTGGCTCGCTCTTCAGTGGTGGATGCGTGTGGGACATATCTGGAAATGAATAATCAAAAAGTAATGTAGCACATGAATAAATGATGGACAAATGGTAAGATGGGCCTCACAGAAAAAAGAAAGACCCCATACTTACCAATCGGCAAAACCTAGGTGCCTGTGGCTATGTTCACCAAGGATGGCAGCAATATATGCTTGGGAAGGGAGCTGAGGAAGTGGTGCCAGCCAAAACACCCCGACCAAAGAACAATGGGAAGGCGGACGTGGCATGGGTAGAAATGAGTGACCTTGGAGATCCTAAATAATCCGTTCAGGTGTCAGCTAAAATGTAATGTGATATGTATATAATCAAACATGGCTAAATTAGCAAAATAGTAACAGAGCATATGATAGAATGCATGAAGGCACGTATAAACCAACCTGTTGCGGTGGTAAGACGGATAAGGCCAAAGAGAAATGTGTGCAATACTGCAACACCCCCCTGTTTGGTTCGCACCAGAACATGCGAACAGGAAAAAAATTCGTTCGAACACGCGAACACCATTAAAGTCTATGGGACACGAACATAAATAATCAAAAGTGCTAATTGTAAAGGCTTATATGCAAGTTATTGTCATAAAAAGTGTTTGGGGACCTGGGTCCTGCCCCAGGGGACATGGATCAATGTAAAAAAAAGTTTTAAAAATGGCCGTTTTTTCAGGAGCAGTGATTTTAATAATGCTTAAAGTCAAACAATAAAAGTGTAATATCCCTTTAAATTTCATAGCTGGGGGGTATCTAAAGTATGCCTGTAAAGGGGCGCATGTTTCCCGTGTTTAGAACAGTCTGACAGCAAAATAACATTTCAAAGGAAAAAAGCCATTTAAAACTACTCGCGGCTATTGCATTGCTGGTCTGACAATACACATAGAAGTTCATTGATAAAAACGGCATGGGAATTCCCCACAGGGGAACCCTGAACCAAAATTAAAAAAAAAAAAATGACGTGGGGGTCCCCCTAAATTCCATACCAGGCCCTTCAGGTCTGGTATAGATATTAAGGGGAACCCCGGCCAAAAAAAAAAAAAAAAACGGCGTGGGGTCCCCCCAAAAATCCATACCAGACCCTTATCCGAGCACGCAACCTGGCAGGCCACAGGAAAAGAGGGGGGACGAGAGAGCTCCCCCCCTCCTGAACCGTACCAGGCCACATGTCCTCAACATTGGGAAGGTGCTTTGGGGTAGCCATGTTGATGAGGACAAGGGCCTCATCCCCACAACCCTGGCCGGTGGTTGTGGGGGTCTGCGGGCAGGGGGCTTATCGGAATCTGGAAGCCCCCTTTAACATGGGGACCCCCAGATCCCGGCCCCCCCCGTGTGAAATGGTAAGGGGGTACAAAAGTACCCCTACCATTTCACTAAAAAACTGTCAAAAAATTTTAAAAATGACAAGAGACAGTTTTTGACAATTCCTTTATTTAAATGCTTTTTCTTTCTTCTTTCTTCTATCTTCCTTCATCTTCTTCTTCTGGTTCTTCTGGCTCTTCTGGTTCTTCCTCTGGCGTTCTCGTCCAGCATCTCCTCCGCGGCGTCTTCTATCTTCTTCTCCTCGGGCCGCTCCGCACCCATGGCATGGGGGGAGGCTCCCGCTCTTCTCTTCATCTTCTTCTCTTCTTCGTCTTCTTCTTCATCTTCTTCTCTGCTTCATCTTCTTCTCTTCTTCTCTTCTTCATTTTCTTCTCCGGGCCGCTCCGCACCCATGGTGGCATGGAGGGAGGCTCCCGCTGTGTGACGGTGTCTCCTCGTCTGACGGTTCTTACACAACGGGAGCCTCCCTCCAGCATGGATGCGGAGCGGCCCGGGGAAGAAAATGAAGAAGAGAAGAAGAGAAGAAGATGAAGCAGAGAAGAAGATGAAGAAGATGAAGAAGAGAAGAAGATGAAGAGAAGAGCGGGAGCCTCCCTCCATGCCATGGGTGCAGAGCGGCCCAAGGAGAAGAAGATAGAAGACGCTGCAGAGGAGATGCTGGACGAGAACGCCGGAGGAAGAACCAGAAGAGCCAGAAGAACCAGAAGAAGAAGAAGAAGATGAAAGAAGAAAGAAGAAGCATTTAAATAAAGGAATTGTCAAAAACTGTCTCTTGTCATTTTTAACATTTTTGACAGTTTTTTAGTGAAATGGTAGGGGTTCACACAGGGGGGGTGGGATCTGGGGGTCCCCTTGTTAAAGGGGGCTTCCAGATTCCGATAAACCCCCCGCCCGCAGACCCCCACAACCACCGGCCAGGGTTGTGGGGATGAGGCCCTTGTCCTCATCAACATGGGGACAAGGTGTTTTGGGGGGCTACTCCAAAGCACCCTCCCAATGTTGAGGGCATGTGGCCTGGTACGGTTCAGGAGGGGGGGGCGCTCTCTCGTCCCCCCTCTTTTCCTGCGGCCTGCCAGGTTGCGTGCTCGGATATGGGTCTGGTATGGATTTTTGGGAGGGGCCCACGCCGTTTTTTTTTTTTGGCGCAGGGTCCCCCTTAAAATCCATACCAGACCTGAAGGGTCTGGTATGGAATTTAGGGGGACCCCCACGTCATTTTTTTTTTTTTAATTTTGACCGGGGTTCCCCTTAATATCCATACCAGACCTGAAGGGCCTGGTATGGAATTTAGGGGGACCCCCACGTCATTTTTTTTTTTTTATATTTTGGTTCGGGGTTCCCCTGTGGGGAATTCCCATGCCGTTTTTATCAATGAACTTCTATATGTATTGTCGGACCGGCAATGCAATAGCCGCGAGTAGTTTTAAATGGCTTTTTTTCCTTTGAAATGTCATTTTGCTGTCAGACTGTTCTTAACACGGGAAACATGCGCCCCTTTACAGGCATACTATAGACACCCCCCAGCTACGAAATTTAAAGGGATATTACACTTTTATTGTTTGACTTTAAGCATTATTAAAGTCACTGCTCCTAAAAAAAACGGCTGTTTTTAAAACTTTTTTTTGCATTGATCCATGTCCCCTAGGGCAGGACCCAGGTCCCCAAACACTTTTTATGACAATAACTTGCATATAAGCCTTTAAAATTAGCACTTTTGATTTCTCCCATAGACTTTTAAAGGGTGTTCCTCGGCATTCGAATTTGCCGCGAACACCCCAAATTGTTCGCTGTTCGAACTCGAACTGGAAGCTCATCCGACTCAAACTCGAAGCTCATCCCTACTGCAGATATGTGAAAAGGGATATCAGTAAAGGCAATCCCTGAAAGGAAAAAGAAACGTGAAAGAATGTAATTATAAAAATTATAGAAAACATGACCAAGCACAGAGAAGTGCTCAATGTGGAGGATAAAGATGTCTACCTGTGTAGGATCACTGGCTTGCAGCAGCAGAATGAGCTGTCCCATGTGAGGTGAAATGAAAAATCCCAGTCATGTGTGCTCTCCCATTTATAACCCCACAAGGGCTCCAGTTGACTCCGCCCCTAGATAATCCGTTCAGGTGTCAACCATAGTATAATAGGTGTATGAAGAAAGATTGCTAAATTAGCAAAATGATCAAAGAGTATATCATGGAATGCATGAATGCATGTATAAACCAACCTTACCATTGCCACAGGTTGGTTTATACCATCTAGTCCATCTAGTGCTGATGCAGTATTGATTTATTTCTATTATACAGTGATACAGCTGTGTCTTGCAGCATAAGTTACATTACAGTGAGAGCACATGAAATACATATTCCAGTACAATTCTAAATCACATATGTATCTCAATAAATATCTGTAGAAGATCAGATCTCAGTTAGTCTCTGTAAATAGAGCACTGCACTGAGTGACAACACCTTTATCCTTCTCATGTCAACTTATATACCTTATATATTGGTGTATAACACGCACAGGCGTATAACACGCACATTCATTTTAAGAGGGAAGTTTCTGGAAAGAAACTTAAATTTTAAATAAGGAACTTTGAAGCAAAATAAGGGTCAGTGCCTATCTGAGCCTCGCCTCGCCATTGCCATCAATGCAGCCTGATCAATGCCTATCTGCAGCCTCACAAGTGCCATCAATGCAGCCTTATCAGTCCACATGAATGCAGCCTCACCATTGCCATCAATGCAGCAGCCTCCCCATTGCCATCAATGCAGCAGCCTCACCATTGCCATTAATGCAGCAGCCTCACCATTGCCATCAATGCAGCAGCCTCACCATTGCCATCAATGCAGCAGCCTCCCCATTGCCATCAATGCAGCAGCCTCACCATTGCCTTTAATGCAGCAGCCTCCCCATTGCCATCAATGCAGCAGCCTCACCATTGCCATTAATGCAGCAGCCTCACCATTGCCATTAATGCAGCAGCCTCACCATTGCCTTCAATGCAGCAGCCTCACTATTGCCTTCAATGCAGCAGCCTCACCATTGCCATCAGTGCAGCCTGATAGATTCCCAACGGCAGCCTAGAGGGGACAGGGAGGGGGGCGGGACCAGCGCCGACAGATTACATACAGTGAGAATCTCCTATGACAGATAGAACAGTGGTCCACTGGAGGCCCAGGAGACGGGACTTCCTATTACAGAGGCCGCCAAGTAAACAGGAGATTCTCACAGTATGTAATCTGATGGCGCTCGTCCCGCCCCCGTCCCTGTCCCCTCCGAGGCAGCTAAAATTGAAGTATCGGCGTATAACACGCACACGCTATTTGCACCCGATTTTCAGAGTGAACAAGTGTGTGTTATACGCCAATAAATACAATACTTATACTCCATCAGTCCTGTATTTCTGAGTCATGTCACACAGTGTCAAATGAAACTGGCTAATCTGATATTAGGTGTTAATTCAGAAAGATGCAGAAAGATCTGATATTAGGTGTTAATTCAGAAAGATTCATATTAAGCTGGATCCCACTTCATATAACAGCGGTAAGAAAGCAATTCCACAATATATATTTAAATTATTTCAAATCTGTACTATTTCTTTTCCATGGTTGAGTAATTCTACATTCAATTTTACACGGATATAGACAATATTGCTCAGGAGAGCATATATAGGTCTGGCATATCCAGCCCAAGGACATTCTTCACATCTGTCACTTAAATTTCAGAAATATGTACTTCAAACACTGACAGTATTATACATGCACATTTGAAGTGCTACCTCTTTCTGTGATAAACAGACATTCATGTTATGCAGCCATATGCATAAGGAGAAAACATGTGATAACACAAACTAATTGATTGCAACAGAGAACATGAAAAAGAAAGTTTAAGAGAATGCTATTGCTTCACTGATTTAAAAGTACAATATTTATAATGTTAGTGAGTTTTTATTTCTTGGTCATGTTGCAAAAGCTTTCTTATGCATACATTTGGCATTTGGAGGGACAGCAAATTCCATTAATTGTAAAGATGAGCTTACCCTGTTCATTTTTGGTATTTTAATATTTTCTCATTTGGAATAAAAGTTTTTTTTTTCATCTCTGCAGACTCTATTTATATAAGAGACACATGGGCTTATAAAATGCTTAAAAGTTAAAGATGTTTCACCACTAATTCAAGTGGCCACTTCCTGCAATTAGTGCCATCTCTAGGCATGTGCCCCAGGTTCCTTGCTTGATGTCCTAGGTGAATGACACCTACACATTACCACTATGAATGACACCCCCACATTACCACAAATGCACAGGTTGTGTCACCCTAGGTTTCCTGCTTAATGTCCTGGTTCCACATTACCCACATTAGACCACATTTGTGGGAGTCTCTGCAAAGCATTGTGTTGTGTCAGCTGTGGCTATGGAGGACCCATTGCATAGCAGTAATGCCACTGCGCAGACCTGAAAAGTAGAATGACACAGAGTCTGTGAAGCTCTCCTAGACTTCTTCTTGGTTCTGATATATTGCATAATACAAAGCCTGGAATTACTTTCTCTAACTCTCTACCAAAATGAGCAGTGCTGATTGCAGAGCTAGCCCAAATAGCAAGCAATTGACCTGCAAGATTGAAATGACTTGCCAAGCTATTGCTAGACTTGCCAGGCTTCTCAAGGTTGCACAATTGCAGCAAGTCCACATTGCATGACTCCAGATCAACTTTCTTTGCAAACATTCTGCAAGTCTGCTGCCAGTTCTGGTATAGTTATGTTGTGCAATAGTCATCCTCACCACAGGGGTCACTATGACTTGCAGAGCTCTTGCTGTAGGCTCACCACTACAACTTTGCTCTTGCCATCTTGCTAGAGACTTGCCATGCAAATTTGCTACAAATTGGAAACGTGTCAACTAGAACGTGTGCTTCAACTGCTCTGCAAGTGTGCAACTTGCCAGTGAAAATGCAAGTTAACAAGACTAAGGCAGGAGGGCATCCCAGATAGCAAGGATAACTTGCCACACATTTGTGTCAGTGTTGAATTGTAAGTCTGTTAACTTGTTGCACATTTTCACCCCTGTGACCCCTGTGGTGGGATGACTATTGCAAAACATAACTGAACCAAAACTTGCAGCAGACTTGCAGAATGTTTGCAAAGAAAGTGGATCTGGGGTCATGTAATGTGGACTTGCTGCAATTGTGCAACAAACTTGTGAAGCCTGGCAAGTCTAGCAATAGCTTACCAAGTCATTTTCAAACTTGCAGCTCAATTGCATGTTATCTGGGATGTCAGACTGCTTCAGAAAGTCCACTGCTTTACCCAGAATTTAGAAGCCCTCAACTGCAGCCGAATGAATGGGGATCGGGGTTTTCTAATGGCGCTAAAGCTGAATTAAGAAGAAAACAAAAGTAAGACATTTAAAAAGATGTAATTACCATACCCTCTGAAACAAGTAAAGGTTATAATTTTAGAGGTCAACAGCCTGACTGAATGGGTATTATCATTTTAGAACATAAATATTACATGGGAAATGTATTAAATGATTCATAGAGATAACATGCAAGAAATCTTTGGGGAACTGAAGTTGTAAAACATCTAAACATAGACAGGACAGATTGTAGAGCATTATAGTGCAAACAAGAATTTAAAAAATAATCTTATCAATGTTCAGCAGTTAAAGCAGTAAATTGTGGTACACTGCATGGGTTTGGTGTGATGTGAGATATTTTTGAAGCCCAACAGAATCATTGTTGCACTTGCAAATTAATGTATGCTATCTTTTGACTGTTGTCAGTACAAAACACATTTTGTGTGTAAAGTAAGATGTGGGCATCTTATGCTATGTATAGTGGTCTATATTTTGGTTGATATCTTGAGTATGTGGAATGCCATTTTAGGCATTGTTATTGGTCAAGAGATTCTCTTCATTATGGATGCTTTTTATCATGCAGAAGTTCATGCTCTGGATACTGTTACCTATCTGCTTCCGTTATCAGTTCCCTCACCAGTCTGGGTAAAGAGCATGTTGGGTATGTGGAATGACAGCTTTATCATGTAATGTTACATATCAATTTTGTGCAAAGGAAGACAAAGCTTTAAAAGCACAAGATATCAGATCCTACCTCCACCAAGCAGTGAAGGAAAGTATACAACAGTACATGCTAGCCAGTTTCCGTTCCAATGCTATTGCTACAACAGTTGTGGCTCACCAGAATATGAGCTATTACAGCTTTAGGAAGAATAGGTGCAGTCTATTTTTTGATTGTCTTCCAATTCGTAGCTGCTATAAAAGATTATATAGCTTGGAAGAAAGATATTACTCCACCACAAAAAGTTCACTAATATCATATCAGATTTCAAAAAGCCAGTTCCTATCTTCCTGTTAATAGCAGAAATTAGAGAATTAATAAAATAACAATTGCAGATAATGGACAAAAAGTTTTCAAAGTTCTTTGTTGTGGGATTCTCTCTCTCTCTTCCCCCCCCCCCCCCCCAGGAGTGGACACCTTCCTGTGAAGGCAAGCACACCACGTTAATCTGCTAATGGAAAAAATCTATCTTCTACTGAGAGAAAGAATGGACTTCTCTGCAGGCTTTGCTTTCAGACTAGCAGTAGCTCTGAACCTGATTGCCAGTGCGTTATGAGCCTGGACTACCAAATTAAAGTGGCTCTGGAATCAAATGTAGAAAGGGCAATTATTGTGGCGGCGCTGATAAATTGACCTTAACTCAAACTCAACTATAGATTTGATGCATCTCTCCTCCTGTATTATGGGTTTTTCAGTGATTGTGAAAAGAGTTTCATGGCCTTGTCAATGGTCTGCAGACTCTGGTTCAAAGCAAAGCTTATGTGTGTTTCATATGATGGTAAGAACCTTATCGGCAAGAGATATGAAAAGGCCATACAAAGGGTCACTGGTGGTAAATGTAGTCCTATACCACAGTTGAAAAAGCAGCACCAGTAGTCCTTTCATTCCTACAAATTCAAATCTCTGTGTAGAAATGGAAAGTTTTACAAGACCAGAGGAAAAGTCTTTAGAAACCAGTGGAAAGAAACTCAAAGTCCCCTTCCTGTGGGGGGCTGTCTGGTGGCTTTGCAAACTTGTAAAATGCAAGACAAGTCCATTCTGAGAATTTGACTTTCTATAGTTTTCCCAGTTGGGGTTAGCCCTCTTTTATGGAGTCTGGGCAGAGAAGGTGAAAGATTTTTCGAATTTTAGCAAACGTCAAGAAAGGATATTGCATAAAATTTTCAAAATCTTCTGCCAAAAAATCCTTTTCGTAAAGGTCAAGCGGAAGTAAACCCATCCATAAAACAGTTTCATTTCCGGCACGTGAAATGTAACACTCCCATAGGTTGTGCTCTCAACCAAACTGTCAAACCATCTAATGGCTGGTGTCATAACTGAACACATGTGCAGCATCATGGCAGTTTTAGAATAAGCAGAGGCAAAGATGGCAGCTTCCTTGGCTAAAAATGATAGGGGGGTTTACTTACACTTTCATTGAGGGACACAGCCTGATGATAATTCAGCAACCTAGGGTTGTAATGGTGCCTACAGAAGAAATGGACACCAGGTAAATAAAACAACTGAAGTCCAGGCCCATTCAGCTATAAGGCCACTTCTTACATGTCCAGTTGTAGCAAGCAAGTGAGATTGATAGCAAATGAGGGAAGAGAGTTATGCACCTCAATGAATGTTGTTACTTTATATTTTATATGTGCATGCACAATTATAGGTATAGATTCACTTTAAGATATCACATTTGTTACATGGAACAATTTGGGTCATGTAGATTAATTTGGTCATGTGAACGAATGGAATTTTAATATTGATTTAGGGCTTTATGGTTGTCACGTGGATAGATTTTGTGTTACATGGATACATTTGATCACTTGGATGAATTAAATTTCAGTTATGTTTTTGGTGTTAATGTATTCATATTTTGCTTGAATCATTGATTTTTTTCTTAAAGTGGGATGCACACCAGTTTGCATAATATTTGTTTTGAGCTCTTGTATTCAGGCACGTTTTTGTTGCAGCAGCCCCACCTTTTTTTGGCTTAGCACAAGTTTTTCTTTAGATATATATTACAAACCGTTGCCAGCTTTGAGTGGGTGATCAAAAAGTCATAAAATGTGTTGCATTCCTCTTATTTGATGTAATACCTGGGTTTCCTTTTCAACACTCCAGTGGGAATTCTGCCGTACAGAAAGATAAGTGACTTAATAATATACATGGAGAGTAAAATATTTCCTCCTAAATTGGTGGCCTGGTACTGTCTCAGCCTACTAAAGAAAATCTCTTCTACCATTGTACTTTACATTGGCATACATAGGTGGCTATCGAAAAAGGGTTTTATGTTTTAACCAATATTCATTCCAACTTGAATACACAAAGATTTTACATGGTGGATGTTGCTGACCAGTCTCTCAGGAGGCAAGTAGAGTGCCTTGAAAAAGTATTCATACCCCTTGACATTTTCCAGATTTTGTCATATTACAACCAAAAACGCAAATGTATTTTATTGGGATTTTATGTGATAGACCAACACAAAGTGGCACGTAATTGTGAAGTGGAAGGAAAATGATAAATGATTTTCCAAATTTTTTACAAATAAATATGTGAAAAGTGTGGCGTGCATTTGTATTCACCCCCCCCCCCCTGAGTCAATACTTTGTAGAACCACCTTTTGCTGCAATTACAGCTGCATGTCTTTTTTGCATATGTCTCTACCGGCTTTGCACATCTAGTGAGTGACGTTTTTGCCCATTGTTCTTTGCAAAATAGCTCAAGCTCTGTCAAATTGGACGGAGAGCGTCTGTGAACAGCAATTTTCAAGTCTCGCCACAGATTCTCAATTGGATTTAGATCTGCACTATGGCGGGCCATTTTAACACATGACTATGCTTTGATCTAAACAATTCCATTGTAGCTCTGGCTGTATGCTTAGGGTCATTGTCCTGCTGGAAGCTAAACCTCAGCCCCAGTCTCAAGTCTTTTGCAGACTCTAACAGGTTTTCTTCTAAGATTGTTCTGTATCTGGCTCCATCCATCTTCCCATCAACTCTGACCAGCTTTCTTGTCCTTGCAGAAGAAAAGCATCCCCACAACATGATGCTGCCACCACCATGTTTCACGGTGGTGATGGTGTGTTCAGGATGATGTGCAGTGTTAGTTTTCCGCCACACATAGCATTTTGCTTTTAGGCCAAAAAGTTCAATTTTTGTCTCATCTGACCAGAGCCCCTTCTTTCACATGTTTGCTGTGTCCCCTACATGGATTCTCACAAACAGCAAATGGGACTTCTTATGGCTTTCTTTTCAAAATGGCTTTCTTCTTGCCATTCTTCCATAAAGGCCAGATTTATGGAGTGCATGACCAATAGTTGTCCTGTGGACAGATTCTCCTGCCTGAGCTGTGGATCTTTGCAGCTCCTGCAGAGTTATCATGGGCTGCTTCTCTGATGAATGCACTCCTTGCCCGGCCTGTCAGTTTAGGTGGACTGCCATGTCTTGGTAGGTTTGCAGTTGTGCCATACTCTTTCCATTTTCGGATGATGGATTGAACAGTGCTCTGTGAGATATTCAAAGCTTGGGATATTTTTTTTATAACCTAACCATGCTTTAAACTTCTCCACAACTTTATCCCTGACCTGCTGTGTTCCTTGGCATTCATGATGCTGTTTGTTCACTAATGTTCTCTAACAAACCCCTGAGGGCTTCACAGAGCAGCTGTATTTATACTGAGATTAAATTCCACACAGGTGGGCTCTGTTTACTAATTAGGTGAGTTCTGAAGCCAATAGATTCCACTAGATTTTAGTTAGGGGTATCAGAAGAAAGGGGGCTGAATACACATGCACGCCACACTTTTCAGATATTTATAATTATTAAAATATTATTATATTGTTAAAATATTTATTGTGAAAAATCTTGAAAACCATTTATCGTTTTCCTTCCACTTCACAATTATGTGCCACTTTGTGTTGGTCTATCACATAAAATCCCAATTAAAAAAAATTATGTTTTTGGTTGTAACATGACAAAATGTAGAAAATTTCAAGGGGTATGAATACTTTTTCAAGGCACTGTATCTCTACCCTCAAGTGGATCACATTTACCACAGATGCAAGCCTTCAAGGATGGGGAATTCATTGTATGGGATGTTAGATCCAGAAAAGGTAATAAACCCCTCCTTTCTGATTTTCAGGGATGTTAGAGGACAAACAGGTCGAACTCTTGATGGACAAAAGCATGACTGTGTTGTATGTGTTCAAGCAGGTCAGTGCAAGAGGCCCGCTACTTCTTCTGGTAGTAGAGTTTTCCAGTGATCAGAGGGGTATGTGTTATGCCGCGTACACATGGGCAGACTTTTCAACTGGACTGGTCCGACGGAACGAATCCGTCGGACGATACGACTGTGTGTGGGATTCATCGGACCTTCAGCTGACTTTTTCTGTCGAAAATCAGACGGACTTTAGATTTGGAACATGTTTCAAATCTTTCCGACGGACTTGAGTCCGGTTGAAAAATCAGTTCGTCTGCATGCTAGTCCGATGGACAAAAAAGGACGCAAGGGCAGTCTTTGCTACTGGCTATGAACTTCCTTATTCTAGTCCCTTTGTACGTCATCACGTTCATACCAACGGACTTTAGTCCGTTCGTGTTTGGGCAAGTCCAGTCATCTGAAAGTCCGCTGTAACTCCATCGAGTTACGTTGGAAAGACCGTTGGACGCTGAAAAGTCCGCCCGTGTGTACACAGCTTTAGGCTTATATTGGCTATTGGATTGCAGACCACCTGAATCTTCTGTTTTTAGCCAAAACAAGTGGCACCTGAATTCTGCATTTCACTGGCAAATCTTCAAGAAATGAGATACTCCAGTGAAATATCTCATTGAGGCACAGAGCAATCACCAGCTGCAGATATTCTTCTCCCAATTCAGATATCATCAAGCCCTGAGTTTGGATGCTCTTATTCTGCATGTCCTGCATAAGATGCAGATATTCCAAATTGGACCAGGAGACCCTGGTTTCTTCTTCTCATGAGAATATATTCAGATCTAGCAAACATTCTTCTAATGTGTTGCATTTGATCTGATGAGTCCATAAGTAGGTGATTTGTTGGCTGAGGTCCTGTGTTATTACTTCATAAAATGTCAGATCCTAGCGCTTTCTACTTTGTTAGGACACAGATACCCAAACCATGCCCTAATGGAGCAGTTTGTTCAGGTTGTTTTTAAAATTAACCCACTGAGAAAAATTGTTTTCTCCAAGTGGGATCTGCCAGTTGTATTGCATTCCTTGAGTAGTCCTTCTTTTCATCCGGTGGTTCATGGTCACTTTGGAACTTAATTCTAAGGGTGGTCTTTCTCCCATCACTGCAACCACGTCAGCCAGAAGAGTGTCAGTGCAGAGTGGTTTTCAGCTAAATAACTTTTTTGTCAAGTTTTCTAAAATACAATGCTCTTTCAGCCTTCTCACCAGTATTTTCCTAAGGTATCTACTTCTTTTCTTCAAAACTCTCTGTTATTGACATTTTCATCAAGTCCAGACCCCCCATTTGGATGTAGGTTCTCTGATCGCTACTTACCTGCATAAATCAGGTATAATTTATTTAATCTACCAGTGGGTCCAAAGAAAGACAATTCAGCATTGGAAAGTATCATATCATGGCTAGTGAGAACAATACAGGAGGCATATAGTGCATCTAGGCTATTACCTCTGGCTAATTTGAGGGCTTATTCTACAAGAAGTTTAGTGGCAACATACAACAGAATGTCAACCGAAGATATTTGTAAGGCTGCTAGCCTGGCATCTTCTAATATCTGTGTGGACCATTACCTGAATGAGTAGCTGTTTCATCATGCGGGGCCTTGGTTATTGCTTCTGCTCAGGCTTCCTATTAGAATTCTTTTTTAAGCATTCTGTTATTGGTATTGTCTTTTTGTCTCACCCTTGGAAATAGCTGGCTACATTCTTTAGTATCCTGACTTGAAGTGGCCAAATTTAGAAAATTGTTTTCTTACAGTATACTTACTGTAATTTTTCCTTTACTGGCCTAACTTTATATTAGCATACATTCTCAAACTGGGTTCCTGTCATGAGCTAATGTGAAATAACATTGAGAGGATGGTGTTATTTCTTGTATAGGCTAGCTATCGGTAGTCCTATAGGGTTTAAGGAGGAGGATCTTGCCCATAGTATGCCAATGTAAAGTTGAACCAGTAATGGAAAAGTAAGAATTAAAAAAAACATTTTTCCTTAATTGTTTTTTTTTCATTTCTTAATTTAATAAGTCCCTTTCCTGAAACATCTTAAACATCACCTGTTTCCAAAAGATCTAATCTCCATTTTCAAGAGTTTTAGTACTGAAAAAATAGCAGACGCCAGAAATTCATAAATTATCCATTAGCTATCAAAAAAGTAAAGTTTGCATATTTTCCATCTTGACGATATGCCAAGGCCAGATTTTCAAACTAAACCCTGGAGCCTTTGGCTAAACCTTCTAATAATAATATCATGTACTGCATGCAGCTACACACACATCTGCAATAAACAACACACAAGAGATGCCAGATGTTCACTTCTAAATAAATGTATTGCAGGTGCACTAGATCAACACCTGCCACATAAGTTGTTATCATGACACTAAGACGGTGTAGTTTCACCTAAGGTGACCACTGCAGGACTACACTGACTTGCCAACACACTGTGGTGTAGATAGTTTTGTGTGCCAAATTACCAATTCTAATAAGACACCCCTTGAATGAATGGATGAGAACAATTACCAACTAATATATATGTTAGATGTTAGCAAAAACAGCAAATATAATTTTCTCAGCACCCCGTGGTTATGTTAATTGGTGGTGGGTGACAGGGTTATTATTGAAATAACATAATTCGATTGTAAATGTTTTCTGACACCTAGTACATTAAGCTTTCTGTTTAATTCTTTTGTAGTGAATAAATAATCCAGTTGTGATTACAACAAAAAAAAACATACTTATAGATCAAAATCTCATGCTTATGTTCATAAGAAGGTAGACACAGTATGCATTTGACGCACAAGAATACAACAGGTGGTTCAGTATATCATTAAAACATAAATGAAAAGTGAATGTAAAATTAGTAATATATTAACTGAATATAAATTAAAGCTGAACTTCAGGTCTACCTTTAGGCAACTTGCATTTCTATTGTTTTTTCTCCTCTATGGAAATTGGTTACTCTCATTTTACTGCACACAGCTAGCTTTTCCCAGTGTGCATTAGCATAGCTCCCAACTGTCCCTGATTTTGAGGGACTATCCTTGATTTGGATTAAAGCCCCTCTGCCCCTCTTTCCTCCTCATTTGTCCCTCATTTTGGTCTGATCTATAAAGTTGTATATAAAATGTACTTTTTATCTTTCAGAAAGAGTTTCCCAGTGCTAAATCTTTCATTAAATGTCTAAATTGCTGCATCTATAAATTTCAAAAGCCTGTAAAAAGGAATAGTAGTGGTAAAATAAAGCACTTGTGGGTTTAACTAATCTTTTTTTTTTGTATAATTCTCCTTTAAGGGGGTGTGGCAGGGTTGTGTCCAATGCCTATATACATTTGCTTATAAGTGTCCTTCATTCCCATCTCAAAAAGTTGTGAGGTATGCATTAGAAGCTGCAGCAGATCAAATAGAGCCTGTCTGTTTTCCTGGCTGAGGAACACGCAGCCTAAGCAATTTAAGACCAGGCTTTTTTCTGACATCTGTATTTTTTGCTAGAAAATTATTTAGAACCCCCAAACATTATATATATATATATATATATATATATATATATATATATATTTATATATATTTTTAGCAGAGACCCTAGAGAATAAAACGGCAGTCATTGCAGTTTTTTATGTCACAGAAATACACCTCAACCACTTGCCTACCAGACACTTATACCCCCTTCCTGCCCTAACCATTTTTCAGCTTTCAGCGCTGTCGCACTTTGAATGACAATTGCGCAGTCGTGCTACACTGTACCCAAACTAATTTTGTATAATTTTCTTCACACAAATAGAGCTTTCTTTTGGTGGTATTTAGTCACTGCTGGGTTTTTTATTTTTTACAAAAAAAAAGTTTTTTACTTTTTTTCTGTCAGTAAATTTTGTAACGAAGTAATTTTTCGCCTTCACTGATGTGCGCTGATGAGGCGGCACTGATGGGCACTGATAGGCTGAACTTGTGGGCATTGATGAGGTGGCACTTATGGGCACTGATGAGGCAGAACTTATGGGCACTGATGAGGTGGCACTGATGAGGAGGCACTAATATGCGGCACTTATGGGCACTGATAGGTGGCACTGATATGCGGCACTGATGAGCACTGATAGGCAGCACTGATGGGCACTGTTAAGTGGCACTGATGGGCACTAATAGGCGGCACTGGAGGGCAATGATAGGCAGCACTGGTGGGCACTGACAGGTGGCATGGATAGGCGGCATGGATAGGTGGTACTGATGGGCACTGATGGGCATTGATGGGTGGCACTGATGGGCATTGATCGACAGCAGTGATAGGCATTGATCGGCAGCACTGATAGGCGGCACTGATTGGCAGCAATGACTGGCATTGCTAATGGGCACTGATTGGTGGCACTTGTGGGTACTGATTACTGCCACTGGTGAGCACTGTTTACTGGCATTGGTAGTCACTGGTGGGCACTGTATTGTGACACTGTATTTCTATATTGTAATCAGGGCACTGATGATCAGTGCCCTGATTACATTCCTACACGTGCCCCTGCGTGGAGATGCCGCTGATCGGCTCTCCTCGCCACACACTCTGTCAGTGTGAGGTAAGAAGCGCCAATTACCGGCACTTCCTTGTTTACATGTGACTGACTGTGATTGGACTCTTTACAAAGATTGGGGTCACGCCATGTCCTAGCAACATGGCGCGGCCGCAAGAATGGGGTGGGGCCTAACTAGGCCTTTAATTTATGCTATTCACTGGTCCTGAGGGAGTTAAAGAGAGGCGGAGCCTATCACTAGTAGTATGCTGCCACGGTGGCGTCAGGAAATGTGTTTTTGTTTTAGTTCCTGACCTATTTTCTATCACTTCATGTTCTCAGAGGAATTGAGAGGAAAGCTGCCCAAATGCACACAGATGGCAATAAAAACCTAAAACTGTCTCTTGGAATTAGGCTTTAAAGTGGAACTAAAGTTTAGATGTCACAAACTGCAAATGGGCAGGCTCTTTATTTGAGAAAATAATTGTAGTGTCTCTTCTGTAAAAAAAAAAAGACTTACCTGGCTGCTCATTGTCTTCTTTGGCACGCAGACAAGCTTACAGTACATCTCCGGCACAGTCCCTGTGTGCCAGGGTGACTGACTCCTGCACATGGGCAGGAATGACATCATCCTGCACTGGGCAATGAAGACTGGCAACCAGCAGAAGATGAAGACTGGCACCCAGCAGAAGATGCAGTAAGGGATGGGGACCTTTGAAGGAAAGGTAAGTTTAGCTCTGCTTTAAGTTTGCAGAATGGGGAAAGGAATGTATATACCTGTGGCCAGAATGGTGATATGTCAAACAAATAAACAGCAAAAAACCCAGTTTTGTAATCTCTAGAGACCATCCATACTTCCAGAAGACCATAGATCTCCATACTTCTGGAAGAACATAGATCTCAATACTTCCAAAAGCGATGTCACTTTGAAGTGTTTCAATCTGGAGCAATGCGTTTGTCTGGTTCCCAATTAAGCTGCTTTTCCTATACATGGTTTAGTATGACAGGTAGGTAGCTTTTGCACAGATCTCACATATTGTTTGATAAATACCAGTTATCAAAAAAAAAAAAAATACAAGTTACAGTGACCCTGTCAATGTCTGTAAAATCTGCATAAATACATTCTTGACATGTCACAATATACAGCAACTATAATTTCTTTAGAAAAAGTTCCACTTTTTATCATTGAAAAGCATTCCTTGAAATCCAGTCAAGTGGCTTTAGCTAGACTTTCATTAGTCAAGAGAAAATGGCAAACTCAAAAAAAAATCCTGACATAAGTGTTTATTGCAAAAAAATTCTCAAGCATCCACAAGCATGGCAATGTCAGACCCTGCCCTAGGGCTGCCCCTTCTAGTGCGAATCACCCAACTGGGCACAGGGACTGATATGGGTAGGTGCAGTGTTTGACTGTGTAAAACACAGTCAAACACTGCACAGAAACCAAGATTTACATGATTTACATGTCAAACATCTCAGCCAAGATACTTATCCTAGATAGTGCCTGAACAGTAATGGCACCATCCTCCTGGATAGAAAAGCAAATGAAGGCATGGAGGTTGATTTACCAAAACTGGAGAGTGAAAAATCAGGTGCAGCTCTGCATAGCAACCAATCATCTTCCAGGTTTTTTGTCAAAGCTTAATTGAACAAGCTAAAGTTGAAAGCTGATTGGCTACCATGCACAGCTACACCAGATTTTGCACTCTCCAGTTTTAGTAAATCAACCCCATTGTGTTACTATAATCTGTGTGAGAGGTAATAAATACAATATATTACCAAATTGGGATGCCTGCCTTTACATGCACACAGTGGCGGCTGGTGAAGTTTTAGGATGGGGGGGGGGCGCCAGACCCCGCCCTTCCTTTTTGACCCCTCCCACTTGGTGAAACTGGGCATGGTTTCAGCGAAATAGTGGGCGTGGCTCTAAGGTGGTGTGGTTAGCGTCTGAGATGAACGAGGGATGGAGGGAGAGGGAGAGAGGGACAGCAGGCCTAGATCCTACACAACAATAGAAATGTGTATTCTACAAAGTTTAACAATCAGAAGATAAAGATACTCCAAACACCTGGTGTTAGCGCTTCAATCATCCCGGCACCATGGTTGTTATGGTGTCAGGATGATTGAAGCGCATTATTACTATTATTACATTGTAATATAAAATGAAATCATTCAACTCACCATAATGCAGAATCAGTGGAAGCCCCGAGTGTGTCACTAGCCACGTCGCTTGCCACCAGATGCCATCAGGTGTCCCCAGCAGTCCGTCCTTACATGCAGCCTGTGTCACATCAAATGCAGCCTCTGTCACATAAAATGCAGCCTCTGTCCCCCCAAATGCAGACTCTGTCACATAAAATGCAGCCTCTGTCCCCCCAAATGCAGCCTCTGTCCCCCCCAAATGCAGCCTCTGTCTCCCCAAATGTAGCCTCTGTCCCCCCCCCCAAATGCAGCCTCTGCCCCCCCCAAATGCAGCCTGCCTGTGTCCCATTAAATGCAGCCTCTGTTCCCATTAAATGCAGCCTCTGTTCTCCAAAATGCAGCCTCTGCCCCCCCAAATGCAGCCTGCCTGTGTCCCATTAAATGCAGCCTCTGTTCCCATTAAATGCAGCCTCTGTTCTCCAAAATGCAGTCTCTGTCCCCCCCCAAATGCAGCATGCCTGTGTCCCATTAAATGCAGCCTCTGTTCCCCCAAATGCAGCCTCTGTCCCCCCAAATGCAGCCTCTGTCCCCCCCCAAATGCAGCATGCCTGTGCCCCCCCCAAATGAAGCCTCTGTCCCCCCCCAAATGCAGCCTCTGTCCCCCCCAAATGCAGCCTCTGTCCCCCCAATGCAGCCTCTGTCCCCCCCAAATGCAGCATGCCTGTGTCCCATTAAATGCAGCCTCTGTTCCCCAAAATGCAGCTTCTGTCCCCCCCCCCAAATGCAGTCTCTGCCCCCCCAAATGCAGCCTCTGTCCCCCCCAAATGCAGCATGCCTGTGTCCCATTAAATGCAGCCTCTGTTCCCCCAAATGCAGCCTCTGTCCCCCCCAAATGCAGCCTCTGTCCTCCCCAAATACAGCCTCTGTCCCCCCCCAAATGTAGCCTCTGCCCCCCAAAAATGCAGCCTCTGCCCCCCCCAAATGCAGCCTCTGTCCCCCCCCAAATACAGCCTCTGTCCCCCCCAAAATGCAGCCTCTGCCCCCCAAAATGCAGCCACTGCCCCCCCCAAAATGCAGCCTCTGCCCCCCCAAATACAGCCTCTGTCCCCCCCAATACAGCCTCTGTCCCCTTACATCAGAGTTGCCATCAGTGTCCCCCCACAGCAGGTGTCCCCAATCAGAGCCCCCAACAGCAGGTGTCCCCTTTAGAGCCCCCAACAGCAGGTGTCCCCCACAGCAGGGTGTCTCCATCAGAGTCCCCCCACAGCAGGTGTCCCCATCAGAGTCCCCCCACAGTAGGTGTCCCCATCAGAGTCCCCCCACAGCAGGTGTCCCCCATCAGAGTCCCCCACCAGAGCCCCCCAAGCAGCTGTCCCCTATCAAAGCCCCCCACAGCAGGTGTCCCCCATCAGAGCCCCCCACAGCAGGTGTCCCCCATCAGAGCCCCCCACAGCAGGTGTCCCCCATCAGAGTCCCCCCACAGCAGGTGTCCCCCATCAGAGCCCCCTACAGCAGGTGTTCCCCATCAGAGCCCGCCACAGCAGGTGTCCCCAACAGCAGGTGTCTCAATCAGAGTCCCCCCACAGCGGGTGTCCCCATCAGAGTCCCCCCACAGCAGGTGTCCCCATCAGAGCTCCCCCACAGCAGGTGTCCCCATCAGAGTCCCCCCACAGCAGGTGTCCCCATCAGAGTCCCCCCACAGCAGGTGTCCCCATCAGAGTCCCCACACAGCAGGTGTCCCCCATCAGAGCCCCCCCACAGCAGGTGTCCCCATCAGAGCCCCCCCCACAGCAGGTGTCCCCATCAGAGCCCCCCAACAGCAGGTGTCCCCATCAGAGCCCCCCACAGCAGGTGTCCCCCATCAGAGCCCCCCACAGCAGGTGTCCCCCATCAGAGTCCCCCCACAGCAGGTGTCCCCCATCAGAGCCCCCTACAGCAGGTGTTCCCCATCAGAGCCCCCCACAGCAGGTGTCCCTCACAGCAGGTGTCTCAATCAGAGTCCCCCCACAGCAGGTGTCCCCATCAGAGTCCCCCCACAGCAGGTGTCTCCATCAGAGTCCCCCCAAAACAGGAGTCGCCCATCAGAGCCCCCCACAGCAGGTGTCCCCCATCAGAGCCCCCCCACAGCAGGTGTCCCCATCAGAGCCCCCCAACAGCAGGTGTCCCCATCAGAGCCCCCCACAGCAGGTGTCCCCATCAGAGCCCCCCACAGCAGGTGTCCCCATCAGAGCCCCCCACAGCAGGTGTCCCCATCAGAGCCCCCCCACAGCAGGTGTCCCCATCAGAGCCCCCCACAGCAGGTGTCCCCATTAGAGCCCCCTCACAGCAGGTGTCCCCATCAGAGCCCCCCACAGCAGGTGTCCCCATCAGAGCTCCCCCACAGCAGGTGTCCCCATCAGAGTCCCCCCACAGCAGGTGTCCCCATCAGAGTCCCCCCACAGCAGGTGTCCCCATCAGAGTCCCCCCACAGCAGGTGTCCCCCATCAGAACCCCCCCACAGCAGGTGTCCCCCATCAGAACCCCCCACAGCATGTGTCCCCATCAGAGCCCCCCCACAGCAGCTGTCCCCATCAGAGCTCCCCCACAGCAGGTGTCCCCCATCAGAACCCCCCACAGCATGTGTCCCCCATCAGAGCCCCCCCACAGCAGATGTCCCCATCAGAGCTCCCCCACAGCAGGTGTCCCCATCAGAGTCCCCTATCAGAGCCCCCCACCAGAGCCCCCCACAGCAGGTGTCCCCTATCAAAGCCCCCCCCACAGCAGGTGTCCTCCATCAGAGCCCCCCACAGCAGGTGTCCCCAAAGCAGGTGTCTCAATCAGAGTCCCCCCACAGCAGGTGTCCCCATGAGAGTCCCCCCAAAACAGGAGTCGCCCATCAGAGCGTCCGAACACAGTGCACTTAAGGACCTTTTTTTTCCTTTTTTTTTTTAAAGGGCCGGTAATAAAATTTTTTTTTTTTTGCTGCCTGGAGGCGGGGGGGGGGGGGGGGGGCGGCGCCCGGGCGCCCCCTATGGACGGGCCGCCCTGCATGCACACAAACTTTAATGGCATCCCAGTCTTAGTCCGTGGGGTTCAATACTAAGTTGGCCCACCCTTTGCAGCTATAACAGCTTCAAATCTTCTGGGAAGGCTGTCCACAAGGTTTAGGAGTGTGTCTATGGGAATGTTTGACCAATCTTCCAGAAGCGCATTTGTGAGGTCAGGCACTGATGTGGACGAGAAGACCTGACTGGCAGCCTCTGCTCTAATTCATCCTTATACATTACAGCTCTTCACTATAGTTATCCCTTTTATGACTAAGCCTATTTCTGACATTTGTTGCTTACAAGTTAAAATCTGTAATTTTTGCTGGAAAATAACTTAGAACCCCCAAACATATATATATATATATATATTTTTAGCAGAGAATCTAGAGAATAAAATGGCGATTGTTGTAATATTTTATGTCACAGTGTATTTGCGCAGCGGTCTTGCAAATGCAATTTTTGGGGAAAAAATACATTTTCATGAAAAAATTGCCCAATTTTTTTGTATAATGTGAAAGATGATGTTACGCCGAGTAAATAGATACCTAACATGTCATGCTTTGAAATTGCACACACTCGTGGAATGGCGACAAACTATGGTACCTAAACATCTCCATAGACGTTGCTTTAATAAAAATGGACGGTTGCCAGGTTAAAGTTACAGAGGGGGTCTGGTGCTAGAATTATTGCTCTCCCTCTGAGGATCGCGGCGATACCTCACATGTGTGATTTGAACACCGTTTACATATGCGGGTGCAACTTACCTGTGCATTTTTTTGCTGCACAAGCTTGTGGGGTAGGGGCGCTTTAAACATTTTTTTTCTTATTTATTTATTTATTTATTATTTATTTATATATTTAATTATTTATTTTACATTGTCTCTTTAAAAAAAAAAAAGAAAAAGAAAATGTGATCACTTTTATTGCTGTCACAAGGAATGACAGTAATAGGTGGTGACAGGTACTTTTTATGGAGGGATCAGGGATATAAAAGACCCCAAATCCCTCCTTTGCACTTCAAAGTATTCAGATGGCCAAAAACGGCGATTCTGAATATTGTCAATTTTTTTTTTTTAAATCGCCGGCCTTAGCAGCCGAGTAAACCAGAAGTGACGTTGTGACGTTGCTTCTGTGCTTACACATAGGAGACTGGAAGGAAGCCGTTTCTGGCTTCCTTTCCAGTCTCACTCTAGCCGGCGGAAGTGCCGAATCGTGGCTCGGGTCTCTCGGTGGGACGGGAGGCCTGGGAAGAGCGGCAGAAGGCGGCAGGAGGGTGGTGGGACATCCCCTCCCACTCCTCCGAGATAACAGCTGAGCAGCTTTTGTTATCGGTTGTTATCCCTGAAGAGCCGACCGCCCACTCTAAAAAACAGTACCGGGGTGATGCCTGCAGCTACAGGCATCACCCCGGTAAAACCAATGAAAGCCGAGGCCGCATATGTGCATACAGTCGGCGCTAAGGGGATTTTATATAGTGTAACAATAAAGATCCATCATACTAAAAATAAGTAGATTTCCTAGATATTATTAATTAATGAAGAAATACATTTTCACTGATCTTCTTTGATGTCACATTTCTGCTACATTGCTTGCTGAGCTTATAAGGTGCTGCATTAATTTGTAGCAATCTAGTCCCAAACGTGTTTTAAGTCATTTAGGGGATGTTACATCTCATGTAGTTGCTCCACTCCACCACTCTTCAAAATCCTTATGGCACATCCAACATACAAGATTCAAATAGTCCATCTTGTGTTTCTTTTGGAAAGATGCTTTCATTTTAAAATGTAGGATTTCATAAAGAATGTCATCAATGTAAACAGACTGATTCAGTGAAGAAGTAATATTCCAGTATGCATTCATTCAAACACCCAAGCTATTAAAACATATACATTTTTCAAGGACTTGATTAGGCATTTACAGTGTAAAAATTACTCTATTATTAAGTCAGTGCTAAGATGTACAACGGTGTATTACCCTGCCTTAACAATGGTCTTGTAGAGGTTTGTGATTGACATACTTTTTATATTTACTTAACAACCTTCATTGTTGACCTCTAATGGGGCAGAAAGTAGGCATTTAGTATTGTCCAGATGAGACTGAAGATACAATTTGGCCTATTACACAAGCAGACAGCAACGAGTGACAGAGGAAGCTCAAGGTTAGATAAAGTATATAAATAACGAATAAATAAAGAATAAATAAAGAATAAATAAGCAAATTTATGCTGATGTCTTTGAAGAGATCAAATGAAAGTACAAAGCCTGTTTTCAATAATTGCTATCTAGCTTTTTTTTGCTGTTTGCTAATGTTTCGGTGTAAAGGTAATCCTAGACATTGGGCAACCGTCAGCTCTTTGCAATGATCCAACAAAAAAAAAAAAAATCTCTTCTGCTCATGGTCACATAAACATGCACATTCATATCTTTGCGTGCATACAATCACCCCTGTTGCCTTCCTTATCTAAAGGAAATAATTGTGAATCTGTAAGACATTCAATCGTATTTTCTCCCCAGTCTTTCAAAGTTGTTTGTTGAGGTTGGTGAGAGCCCTTAGATGTCTCCTCGCCTGTTCGTAGTAACAATCTTAGGTTTTCTTAGTAGCTAACAGATGATTTAGAAAAATAGTATGTGGTCTATGCAAAAATCTGTATAATGTATTCAGACATGATCTCTCTCTCCAGTATGCTTCCTGATTCAACTGTTCAAAGTAAATGTGGCAGAAAATAACGTGTCTATGTTATAGCTCAAATATCCAGAAGTGGTGTGGAGCTTTCTGTCATTCTTTATTAAGAAAATATGCTTTTTCATCCTCACTATTGAGAAACATTACTCAACATTAACATAGCTCAGTGAAGAATAAGGAGGACATGTAACATTACTAAATTATTGTTGGTTGACCAACTTATATAATCCTGAACCTGCCACATATAATTATTATATTTTATTTTTAAAGTGGCAACATTTTACATGGTTACCTAATTAAAAAATGTAATGGATGCAAATTGGAAATACTAGACCAAACAAGAACAGAGACATGAGGGGGAAGGGTACTCTGCCTGTATAAGTGCTATATAGATATCAGAAGACAACTCAGCTTTTTGAAAATACACTATATTGTCAAAAGTATTGGGACACCTGCCTTTTCATGCACATGAACTTTAATGTCATCCCAGTCTTAGTCTGTAGGGTTCAATATTGAATTGGCCCACCCTTTGCAGCTAAAACAGCTTCAACTCTTCTGGGAAGGCTGTCCATGAAGTTTAGGAGTGTGCCTATGGGAAGGTTTGATCATTCTTCCAGAAGCACATTTGTGAGGTCAGGCATTAATGTTGGATGAGAGGGCCTGACATGCAGTCTCTGCTCTAATTCACCCCAAAGGTGTTCTACCAGGTTGGGGTCAGGACTCTGTGCAGGCCAGTCTTGTTCCTCCACCACAAACTCACCCACCCATGTCTTTATGGGCTTTGCTTTGTGCACTGGTGCGCAGTCCTGTTGGAACAGGAAGTGGCCATCCCTAAACTGTTCCCACAAAGTTAGGAGCATGAAATTGTCCAAAATGTCTTGGTATGCTGACGCCTTAAGAGTTCCCTTCACTGGAACTAAGGGTCCAAGCCCAACCCCTGAAAAACAACCCCACACCATAATCCCCCCTTCACCAAATGATTCAGACCAGTGCATAAAGCAAGTTCCATAAAGACATGAATGAGCGAGTTTGAGGTGGAGGAACTTGACTGGCCTGCAGAGAGTCCTGACCTCAACCCGATAGAACAATTTGGGATGAATTAGAGTGGAGACTGCAAGCCAGGCCTTCTCATCCAACATCAGTGCCTGACCTCACAAATGCTCTTCTGGAAGAATGGTCAAACATTTCCATAGACACACTCCTAAACCTTGGTGACAGCCTTCCCAGAAGAGTTGAAGCTGTTAAAGCTGCAAAGGGTGTGCCAACTCAATATTGAACCCTACAGACTAAGACTGGGATGCAATTAAAGTTCATGTGCATGTAAAGGCAGGCGTCCTAATACTTTTGACAATATAGTGTATGTTAGTTTCCTTTTCATTTAATATAAAATTTAAAAATTGATATAAATTGTTTGTTGTGGTGTTAGTTCTTTATCTCTCACTAGTATCACATTGGCAGGGTAAATATAGATTACCACATTAAAAGAAAAGTATGGGATTTTTTTTTTATCCCATAATCATACTTACCTAGGTGGATGCAGCATCGGTCTGATGCTGCATTTGTCCCCCAGTGTTTCTTCACTGAAAACTGAGCCACGGAACATCACCGATGGCTCGGTTCTCTCACCTCCCCGAGCGGAGAGCTGCTGCCTATCAATCAGCAGCTCTCCTGCTCTGCTCCTCCATGCTCACTATAGCACTGAGCTGCGGACGGGCAGGGAGTGGCCGTCTCCAGCTCTCGTTGAGAGCCTGAGATGCCTATCAGCCCAGGCACCTGGCGGATCCAGACTTCCAGAGTCAGGATTACGCAGTGCCTGGACTGATCTCGTTGACATTAGCAGAGAGCACACTTCAAACCGCTCTCTGGTAAAAACGGGTCACAGGAGTGCAAAACGAATTGCACTCCTATGACCCATAGGAGAAGTCCTTCTCCTTTAAAGGATACAGCAAAGAAATCTTTGAAATTGTTAGTGTCTATGAATTTCATCAAAAAGACTTGACTATTTTTATGTTATTTACTACATAGTTATTGTGAAGGTTATAAATCCCTTAAAGGTCGGTGGCATATAAATATTTTTCATCTAGTATGCTCGAGGCTACCATCTGCTCTACAGAAAATATAGTATTGATGTATGTAAGTGAAAGGGCTTCATTAGCACAAGAACTTTCACATCAGAATAAAAAATGTTGGAAGTTTAAACCAACCCAAACTCACATGAAGGTATTCAAGGAATTAAAGCTAGATGTAGTATGATGTGACAACTGAATGATCTTCTTTAGAACGTCAAGATTGGCTACGTACAATATATTTGCTAGTTTATTTTTTTCCAAAACAGATAATAAATCAGGGAAGCCTTCTAGCAGCTGCACCTTTATTGACTGGCTGCCCTAAAATGTAACTGAACAGAACAATTTTACTTCACCAGACTTTGCTGGAATTTTACTTCAACCATGGTATCTGGAATAGTACATCACAGAGTGAACTCTAATTTATATTTTCAGCAATGTCCAGGACATCGACACATGGATCTGCAATACTTTCTAACAAGTAACCAGAATAGATTAGCATAAATATGGGAAATCTCACTGCATCAGGCTGCGGATACTATTCAGAAACTGACTACTTTAAATAAGCTATGGACTCCACCACTTGACCAGAGATCCGACAGTACAAAAGAGAGCATTTCTGCTACTCTTTTCCAAGCACTGGACACTGTAGGGAACCAGCTTTGTGGGGCAAACATTTTTAAGGTCAATTAATTAGAAACAATCTACTGGCAAAAAATATGGTCCTATGCAGCGTAGAATACATATGTATCTAATTTGAGCCCAATAGTTGAAAACACACTATATTACCAAAAGTATTGGGACACTTGCCTTTATATGCACATGAACTTTAATGCCATCCCAGTCTTAGTCCGTAAGATTCGATATTGAGTTGGCCCACGCTTTGCCGCTATAACAGCATCAACTCTTCTGGGAAGGCTGTCCACAAGGTTTAGGAGTGTGAGGTCAGGCACTGATATTGTATGAGAAGGCCTGTCTCCGTTCTAATTCATCCCAAAGGTGTTCTATCAGGTTGAGGTCAGGGCTCTGTGAAGGCCAGTCAAGTTTCTCCACCCCAAAGTCGCTCATCCACGTCTTTATGGACCTTGTTTGTGCACTGGTGTGCAGTCATGTTGGAGCAGGAAGGGGCCATGCCCAAACTTATTTCCACAAAGTTGGGAGCATGAAATTGTCCAAAATGTCTTGGTATGCTGACACCTTAAGAGTTCCCTTCACTGAAACTAAGGGGCCAAGCCCAACCCCTGAAAAACAACCCCACACCATAACCTCCCTCCATAGTTATATAGTTACATAGTAGGTGAGGTTGAAAAAGACACAAGTCCATCAAGTCCAACCTATGTGTGTGATTATATGTCAGTATTACATTATATATCCCTGTATGTTGTGGTCGTTCAGGTGCTTATCTAATAGTTTTTTAAAGCTATCAATGCCTCCCGCTGAGACCACCGCCTGTGAAAGGGAATTCCGCATCCTTTCCGCTCTTACAGTAAAGAACCCTCTACGTAGTTTACGGTTAAACCTCTTTTCTTCTAATTTTAATGAGTAGCCACGTGTCTTGTTAAACTCCCTTCTGCAAAAAAGTTTTATCCCTATCGTGGGGTCACCAGTGTGCTATTTGTAAATTGAAATCATATCCCCTCTCAGGCGTCTCTTCTCCAGAGAGAATAAGTTCAGTGCTTGCAACCTGTCTTCATAACTAATGTCCTCCAGACCCTCTATTAGCTTTGTTGCCCTTCTTTGTACTCGCTCCATTTCCAGTACATCCTTCCTGAGGACTGGTGCCCAGAACTGAACAGCATACTCCAGGTGCGGCCGGACCAGAGTCTTGTAGAGTGGGAGAATTATCACTTTATCCCTGGAGTTAATCCCCTTTTTTAATGCATGCCAATATTCTGTTTGCTTTGTTAGCAGCAGCTTGGCATTGCATGCCATCTACTAGGACCCCCAGGTCCTTTTCCATCCTAGATTCCACCTAGTGTATAGATTGCATTCATATGTTTGCCACCCAAATGCATTAATTTACATTTTTCTACATTAAACCTCATTGTCATGTAGTTGCCCACCCCATTAATTTGTTCAGATCTTCTTGCAAGGTTTCCACATCCTGCTGAGAAGTTATTGCCCTGCTTAGCTTAGTATCGTCTGCAAATACAGAGATTGAACTGTTTACCCCATCCTCCAGGTCGTTTATGAATAAATTAAATATGATTGGTCCCAGCACAGAACCCTGTGGGACCCCACTACCCACCCCTGACCATTCAGAGTAGTCCCCATTTATCACCACCCCCTGAACTCGCCCTTGTAGCCAGTTTTTAATCCATGTACTCACCCTATGGTCCATGCCAACGGACCTTATTTTGTACAGTAAATGTTTATGGGGAACTGTGTCAAATACTTTTGCCAAATCCAGATACACCACATCTACGGGCCTTCCTTTATCTAGATGGCAACTCACCTCCTCATAGAAGGTTAATAGATTGGTTTGGCAAGAAGGACTCTTCATGAATCCATGCTGATTACTGCTAATGATACCATTTTCATTACTAAAATCTTGTATATAATCCCTTATCATCCCCTCCAAGAGCTTGCATACTATTAATGTTATGCTAACTGGTCTGTAATTCCCAGGGATGTATTTTGGGCCCTTTTTAAATATTGGTGCTACATTGGCTTTTCTCCAATCCGCTGGTACCATTCCAGTCAGTAGACTGTCAGTAAAAATTAGGAACAATGGTTTGGCAATTACTTGACTGAGTTCCCTAAGTACCCTCGGGTGCAAGCCATCTGGTCCCGGTGATTTATTAATGTTAAGTTTCCCAAGTCTATTTCTAATTCTGTCCTCTGTTAGCCATGAGGGTGCTTCCTGTGATGTGCCACGAGGATAAATACTACAGTTTTGGTTATTGAAGCCCCCCGATTCCCTTGCGAAGACTGAGGAGAAGAATAAATTCAATACCTTTGCCATCTCCCCATCCTTTGTAACCAGATGGGGCCAATATGGTCTGTCCTTTTTTACTGTTTTTTTGCTCTTCTCCGCTATGTGTCTTTCGTGTTCTATCCTAGCCGCCCTAATTGCACCCTTACATTTCTTGTTGCATTCTTTATAAAGTTTGAATGCTGATGATGATCCCTCAACCTTGTATTTTTTGAAGGCCTTCTCTTTTGCTTTTATATGCATTTTTACATTGGCGTTAAGCCATCCAGGACTTTTGTTCGCTCTTTTAAATTTAATACCCAATGGGATGCACTGGCTAATGCCCTTATTTTATTTGCTCTTAAAGCAAATCCATCTCTCCCCCATGTTCTTTGTTCCTAAGATTTTATCCCAGTTTATATCTTCTGGCAAGGGTCGTAATTTAGGGAAGTTGGCTCTTTTGAAATTCAGTGTCTTTGTATTCCCTTATGTTTACTATTTGTGTGATTTATACTGAAGCCAATTGACCTGTGATCGCTGTTTCCTAAATTGCCCTGTATTTCCACATCCGTGATCAGGTGTGTATTGTTGGTAATCAGTATATCTAGTAACGCTTTAGTTCTAGTTGGTGCGTCAACCAACCATATGATTTGAACCAGTGCACAAAGCAAGGTCCATAAAGACATGGATGAGCAAGTTTGGGGTGGAGGAACTTGACTGGCCTGCACCTGCATCCTGACCGCAACCCAATAGAACACCTTTGGAATGAATTAGAGCTGAGACTGTGAGCAAGGCCTTCTCGTCCAACATCAGTGCCTAACCTCACAAATGCGCTTCTGGAAGACTGGTCAAACATTCCCATAGACACACTCCTAAACCGTGTGGACAGCCTTCCCAGAAGAGTTGAAGCTGTTATAGCTGCAAAAGGTATGCCAACTCCATACTGAACCTTACGGACTAAGACTGGGATGCCATTACTGCAGGCGTCCCAATACTTTTGATAATATAGTATCTCTTCCCAAACTCACGGTACTCAAATACTGTATTTTTTGGCAAAAAGCATTCTTATTTTCACAAAATATGATAACAGACACCACAAACATTCTAAAGACTGGTAATTTAGACCCAAGAACTGACAATTACTTTCCAAGCACAGTGTACTAAAAGCAACACTTCATTTTAACAGAGGGCTACTAGGTTGAATCTTGTGTCCTGGAGTCACATGTTATAGAATCGGTAGCATTAAACAAAAATGGGAACAGGCACCGCAGACATATTACACTCTAAACATTGCTGTTTTAGACCCAAGAGCTGGCTAATTTACAATGTGTATAGTGCATGGTGAAAACAATAATGCAACTCAAATTGAGGTGAAGAATTTCTAAAATGATCTCAATCTTGAATTTGCTTCTGTTTCCAAGTGCCATTCACACACATATGGACTAGCACTCACCTTCTGCTTTGGACCTCAACTAAAATATATTAGCCAGGTCACACACAGTTTATTCCCATAACCAGGGTAATGCTGGCATCAGATTTTGTCTACCTTGAAAGAGCCTCACAGCATACATTTTTTTTAACATATAAAGTGAAAATACATGTACAAAGCAAGTGCATGGGAAAAAGTGCATGAAGGCAACCTGTAAGGTCCTGCTCACAGTGGGTATGACACAATCTTGCACTCTTGATCAATATTTCCTAGGAGATGCGGATTGAGATAGAATACACAGTTCAGAGATAAATGAAAACATTGCAGAAAACATTGTTATTTTTATTGATGATTTAATACTATGTATCGAACATTTCTAGGTTGAGCTTTCTTTTGGGAAACGTGGATTTAATTCTGTTAATAAATAACAGACTTCAAAGAGAAGTTCAGCGTTTTAAAAAGCAAACATGTATACTCGCCTAGGTGGATGCAGCATCAATCTGATGCTGCATCTGTCCCCTTCTGACTCTGTAGTTAGAATTGAGCGATCAAACACAACTGATTGCTCAGTTCTCCCCCTACGCTCTGAGCAGAGATCCGTGACTGTCAGACATTGGCTCCCTGATCTCTCCTCCAGCCCTCTCTGAAGCACTGGGCTGAGGAGGGGACAGGAGGGTCTGGCTCAGGCCCTCAGCGGACCGCTGAGAGCCTGAGCCAGGCGGAGATCCAGGCTTCTGGGCAGATACCAACCTTATGGTCAGGATCTTTTCAGAGCCAAGACAGGTCTCTGTCACATCCAACAGTGGGCTTCAGCCCTCTGTCAGCTGAAAACGGATCTCAGGAGTGAATAACAAACTGCACTCCTGTGATCCATAGGAGAAGTATGGCCAAATAATAATTGGCCATACTTCTCCATTAGCCACTTCAGCCCTGGAAGGATTTACCCCCTTCCTAACCAGGCCATTTTTTACAATACGACACTGCATTACTTTAACTGACAATTGCTCGGTCGTGTGATGCTGTACCCAAATATAATTGATGTCCTTTTTTTCCCACACATAGAGCTTTCTTTTGGTGGTATTTGATCACCTCTGCGGTTTTTATTTTTTCCGCTAAAAACAAAAAACGCCGTCAATTTTTAAAAAAAAAAATATTTGTTACTTTCTGCTATAAAATATACCCAATTAAAAAAATTGTAAAAATCAAATTTCTTCATAAATTTAAGCCAATATGTATTCTGCTACATGTTTTTGGTTAAAAAAAAAAACAACAAGCGTATATTGATTGGTTTGTGCAAAAGTTATAGCGTCTACAAAATAGGGGAAAGATTTATGGCATTTTTATTATTATTTTTTTTTTACTAGTAATGACAGTGATCAGCGATTTTTAGCGGGACTGTGACATTGCAGCGGACAGATCGGACACCTACCTGACATTTTTGAAATTTTTTGGGGAACCAGTGACATTTTTACAGTAATCAGTGCTAAAAATATGCACTGATATTGCACTAATGACACTGGCAGGGAAGGGTTTAACATCAGGGGTGATCAATGGGGTTTAATGTGTTCCCTCAGTGTGTTTCTAACTGTGTGGGGGGATGGGCTGCCTGGGATAACACACAGATCCATCTTCCTGCATAGCAGGAAGACAAGATCCTGTGTCATCCCCTGTCAGAACGGAGATCTGCCTTGTTTACACAGGCAGCTCCCCATTATGTCTCTGCGGGGAATGATCTCAGGGGGCGGCCAGCGAACATTGAGTACGACGGACCCGCTGATTGGCTCCCCCGCCGGCCAATTGGCGCGGCGCACCCACAGAACCTCGTGCACGAACCAAGGTACAACTATGACGACTCACACAGCCGAGCCAACCTGCCGCAGTATAACTGCGGCGGCGGGTCGGCAAGAGGCTAAGGCACAATGAGGTAGGCAACTCTGTTGCTAGCAATTTCTCAAAATTGCCATCAACAGGATCGCTAAGAGTATGCCTGTTTGTCCCTATAGAATCGCTTCCTCTATAGCCGAAGCAGCAAAATGTCACTCCCATTACTAGTATAGCACTACCCCATAGGAGCTGCTTGAGTATTCCCGACTATTATGCTGACAGCCAAGCACAAGGTATTTTCCCACAGCCAGGTGCATACACTTTTAGCTTGTTGGAGTCAAAGACCAATCTAGGAGTGTTGTTTGTAGTTTTATTTTAGAGGAACGTCGACAGGGTTAGGGGCTTGCAATAGGATACTACAAAACAAAACTATTCATAACTTGAAACACTAGCTATTCTAAGATGGAGCCCTAGGTGAAGTCCCTTGCTGGGAGCAGATGGCAGACTTGTTCTGATTTGGCAGTGTGGTAGTAAAGAAGCTTGAGCAAAGTCCCTTGCAGTAAGTGACAGGTAGACAGAGCTCTTCAGATCACTAGCCAGTGATCTCTTTAGTTGGGCCCTTTAGCTGACCAGAGGACAACAGAGGGGGGTTAACAGCACTAGTCCCTAAGATCCCACAGATCTCTGTACTCACAGATCTTTAACCACTTCAATACAGGGCACTTTCACCCTCTTCCTGCCCAGGCCAATTTTCAGCTTTCAGCGCTGTCACACTTTGAATGACAATTACGTGGTCATGCAACACTGTACCCATATGACATTTTTAAGCATTTTCTTCACACAAATAGAGCTTTGTTTTGGTGGTATTTAATCACTGCTGGGTTTTTTATTATTTTCTAAAAAATATAAAAAAAGACCAAAATATTTGAAAAAAATAAAAAGTTTTTCTTAGTTTCTGTCAGTAAATTTTGTAAATTAGTAATTTTTCACTGATAGGCTGCACTGATGGGCACTGATGAGGTGGCATTTATGGGCACTGATTAGGTGGCACTGATGAGGAGGCACTAATATGATGCACTGATGAGCACTGATAGGTGGCACTGATGAGCACTGATAGGCGGAACTAATAGGTGGCACTGGTGGGCACTGATAGGTGGCACGGATAGGCAGCACTGATGGGCAGCACTGATGGATGGCACTGATGGGCCCTGATGGGCACCACTGATGAGCAGGCACTGAAAAGCAGCACTGACTGGCATCACTAATGGGAATTGACTGGTGTCACTGATGGGCACTGATTGGTGACATTGATGGACACTGATTGGTGTCCCTGATGGGCACTGCTGGGGCTTTACTGTGATCAGTGCCCTTATTACCTGCCCTGGTCTCCCCTGCGAGGAGATACCGCTGATCGGCAAAACTCGCCACACACTCTGTCAGTGTGAGACGAGGAGAGCAGATTAACGGCACTTCAGCATTTACATGTGACCAGCTCTGATTGGACACAGCTGATCACATGGTTAAAGAGCCGCGTCATCTGTTCTTTATAAAGATTGGGGTTGCGCCCCTGCAGGCGCGTGAGGTTGGCCGTTCTGTGGCGCCGTCATATGACGTCCTCCCAGAACGATAGCCGCATCGCTCCTCCGTCATTTGACGGTGGGCGGGCGGCAAGTGGTTAAAGTGCAAACGGCAGCCTCTCTCAGTGATACCAGACAGATCTTCAGCGAACTACCCCCTCAGTCAGCTTTAGAGAACCAGGGCCACTCTGAGGTTCCAACTTCAGGCCTCCAGGTCGCCCACCTGAGGCCTCTTGGCAGCATGTGCCAGGGGAGGCAAGCCTGCCTCAACCCTGGCTGGTGCAATCCACTCCTGGAAAGACCCTGAGCCCACATGTTCCCAGAATATAAATACTAGCTCCCAGCAAGCAATGGGGCCACCCTCCCCAGCAATTGGCAAGAGCCAGATTCAAATTCATGCTGTTTATTTGCCTAGGTCCCACTTATGTTCTGGAAAGCTCTAGTGGTTTCCAGAAGGCAGTCCTAGGCAAATTAAACAGCACCAAAACATCATGAGCAGTCCTGTTAGGCAGAGGAGCAAACTACACTAATCGTACAATCCTTTGATTGTATTTTTACCACTATGTATATGGACAGTCAGCTCATATTCTAGTAGCTATGACTAAGCACACACCAGTGGTGTGAAACGCGTCAGCCAATTTGTTCCTGTACCACTGGGATCTTTGTGATTATATGGATTTTAACTGTTTTCAATAAAGGTGTTGCAACGGAGTGCGGCCGTCCAGCTATTCTTTGTTCTCTCGATCATGTGCAGAGGCAGCACCTGTGTTTTTAGCAGCAGGATGGGTGTTATTATGGGATAGCTGCCTGAAGCAGTGTTAGTTTACCATATCTTTAGTTGTTCTAGTCTGTTCTAGCCTGTTACATATACAATAACAGTGGAGGTAATACAATAAAAATGTTGACTTACATTCTACATTATACACTTCTATTTAGTGAAAAGATAATGTCACTACATGGTTCACTGTGCCTCTAGCCACTGATGTAGCCTTTATATTCATTGAGTGTTATGAACTGTAATTTCACAAATACCAGATGTCTTTTAAATGTTAAAAGATCTGTTTTATAGAGGTGAATCGGCTTGTGGAGTAGCAATAGAAAAAGAAAAAACTGTTGTGGAATAAAGACAATGATGACTATAGTAATGGCATTAACCACTGTGTTATCATTGTGTAGTTGAATGGAATGTAATAGAAAGCTACATCATTAATGTAAATGTTAAAAATTAGGATACAATATCAGACAGATTAGATTTACAGTCATGCACATAACCTTAGACAAGGATTTCAGGCAAATATAGCATACTGCCACCTATTTTCATAGATGCGGCTTACATTTGAAATTGGTTTGATTTGTTTGAGCTCTTCCTAGTTTGCTTTTGTTCTGACTTACATCCAATTTGGTTTTATGTGTAATTAAGTTGACTTAATAGAAACTGAAGGTAAACAAGTCAATCCGCCCAGGCCTGTATTACCACCTCTGCGCTTGATGGAATAAAAGAAAAAAACAGTAAGAAGCTGCCACTTAAATGTAAAATATATATAAGCTGAATCCACCCTTTAATTGTAAAGATGAATAGTGGCGCTGTCCCTACTATTGTGAGAATGGGTCAAGCACCACCGTCCTCCCTATTATGGAGTGAGCTGGAGTTGTGCTGGATCTCAAAGGTGCTGAATAAATAAAATGCATAAACCAATTCACATCCCCCTATTAATGTAGCATAAGAAAATCATACAAACACCTAAATCAATTGTGAAACTCTAGTGTGTACAAATAATGCAACCAACAATGAAGCTGCAATGTGATAATAGTAAATAAAATTCACCACGTGACAGTAGGGTGTTACTGACATAAAAAACAGCCTTCAAAACTGAGATAAAGAAAAAAGGGGAAAAAATTATTTTAAAATTACAACTAAAAAATGCAACCAGTGAAAAAAATATATAGTCCACATAAATTATGACAATATGCGACAAAATCCCAAAAAAGTGCAGGTGTCTTCAACCGCTCAGCTGTGATCCACAAATTTCACCACACCTCAGTGATGTGATTCCACTCCCTTCAGAAATTCAAACTCACCAGCTACTAAGGCCTCCCACTCTCGTGTTTGGCCAGACAGAGCCTCAACCCACTCACATGGATGTTAGCATGCGACCCAGATCTCCACTGCTAAGACCCGGCCTCTCTCCTTAAGATAGTGTTTCCATATGTGGAATGAAAAAAATGCTCCAATGGTGTAGTACCATTAAAATGATATTTATTCACACTAAAACAGCGCCAAAACACTCACATTCAAATAAAAACTAGTAGGCAAATCACTTCACAGCAGTTGGAAAACAGCACGGCACACTGAACGGTGATAATGAAAATGAAACCACAGCAAACGGCCACGGCGGACCCAGGGAGTATGGATGCTGGCGATTGTCTCACCTGCCTGCCGCAACACGTCCCTCGGCTGATCCCCACTCCGTCACCTGTCACTCCTTCCTCTACCACTTGTATGCGATTGCCGTGTAGCCACTCCCTGACATGTTTCATCACTAGGACTTATTATTCAGAACCCCATTATTCAGAACCCCATTGTGGATCATAGCTGAGCGGTTGAAGACACTTTTTGGGGATTTTGTCGCATATTGTCATAATTTATGTGGACTATATATTTTTTTCACTGGTTGCATTTTTTAGTTGTAATTTTAAAATAATTTTTTCCCCTTTTTTCTTTATTTCAGTTTTAAAGGCTGTTTTTTATATCAGTCACACACTACTGTTACGTGGTGAATTTTATTTACTATTATCACATTGCAGCTTCATTGTTGGTTGCATTATTTGTACACACTAGAGTTTCACAATTGATTTAGGTGTTTGTATGATTTTCTTATGCTACACTAATAGGGGGATGTGAATTGGTTTATGTTTTTTATTTATTCAGCACCTTTGAGATCCAGCACAACTCCAGCTCACTCCATAATAGGGAGGACGGTGGTGCTTGACCCATTCTCACAATAGTAGGGACAGCACCACTATTCATCTTTACAATTAAAGGGTGGATTCAGCTTATATATAATTAAGTTGACTTGTATGTAGGAAAAAACAGTACAGGTACTGAACAGGCATGCTGTGCCTACCTAAACCTAAAGGAAAGCAAACCCAGCAATAAACATTGTTCAACACTGCTCAATAGGATCCAGGACATAATCTACGCAAATACAAATAGCAAATGTCCATAAGCTACATAGTACCATTATACAACAAGCTGATCTAACATTTGTAGCACGACCCCCTTGAGGACTGCTTGGATTTACCTGCTCATCTGCACCGCTATGACCTTGTGAACATACCAACCCACCTGACACTCTGGGTTCAGACATCTTTTCACCCCCTTAAAGTAATAAGGCAAACAACTCAATGCATTTATATTCTATTAACGTTTACTGGAACAACTCAAAGATAATATTGTTACACAGATGAGTGAATAGACCTACTGAGCTTTGGGTAACAGTCCTAGCTCAGTAGAGGAATCTCCCTACAATAACACAAGGCAAGATAATTTGTAGATATGTAGATAACAGTATATTATATACACATATGTACAGTAGAATACTTCTTGAACCTGAAAGGATAAGCAAAGGTTAAGTATTTATGCTGGCAAACTTCTAAAGGGGGAACCCAGGCCGGCCTATTAACCTTTTAATCCTAATGAGAGATCAGACTTAAAGAGGAAGTAAACCCTGATGGGTACCATGTAGGCTTAGGAGATATTTCTTGCACCTACAGGTAAGTCTTAATCTAGGCTTACTTGTAGGTAAAAGTGGTCTGTAAGGGTTTACAACCACTTTAATAGAAATGGTATGAGGGCCCTTTAAGTAGTAATGACAGCAATGTCCCCGTTGCAGGCCTGATGGTCTTCACTGGCAGTCGGAGCTCATTAATCATATCCAATAAAGTGCAGCAACAAGCAATGAGATTTCTTGAAATGGAAAAAGTTAACGATGTCTATGTACAGTGTTCAACGATAGGTGCAATAAAACATTCCCAAGGTAAAGCTGTCTGTATATAGTGCACAGAAGAGCAAGCAGTGCTAGGCCGTTCTCATCTGGGTTGGAATGTTGTACCCCACGTGGTAGGCTGCGACCCCGCGCTCCATGCACGGAGAGGTCCATTAATCATCAGTCCCAGGAGGAAGAGAGCGTGGGGCAAGTCTCTGGCTTCTTTTATAGCTCCTCACAGCATTCTCCCTGACGGTAGCAAAGATCCCTGGGATATGTAGTCCAGGTGTATAGTCATGCAGAGCAATTGCCATTCTGAGGAACTACTAACACCACAATACCTTTAACTTGGCTCACAAATATGATGTCAGTTAGTAACGCTGGGCACTAGAGGGACATCCGATATATAGAAATACCGGAGGATCACTGTACTTAATTGTAGTCCACATTGCTACACATGTATGGTGCTTCATACCTGTGTATCACTTTTATAGGAATAAAGTAGGAAATGAAGCAATTTAAAGGATATGTCAAGGCAGACATTTTAAAGAAGCATTCAGTATATCTCTGCAATGCATGCATATTTCCCATTGTATTGTCTCATTAAAAATGCTGTAAGCTCAGGTAAATACCTGTTGATGCTACCAGAAAACCAGTATGCTCCTAACTTCCTGTAGTGAGCTGACAATGCTGTCTTTCCTGCACTGAAATCCCATGCAATGTTGGCAGCACCATCTGGGTTTTGCCTTGCTGGGCTACAGGAGTCCTCCATCTTTTTTTTTTGAGATGGGGAGAGTTTTCCCCCCAGGAAACCACGCAGTGCTGCATAGGGGTGGGTTTTTCATCTTCTAAGGCCGGCTATAGACAATTCCAAGCATGTATGGTCAGGCTGAATGTACCAAGTTGATCGATTCATTGATGATCACACATTGGGGGTGGGTAATGTATGTTAAGATACATGGCATATTTATATGGCAAATTTTTTGCTATTTGTCTCCTCTTCTCCGTAGAGATGTTTTTTATGATTGTGACTAACTCCTTTGAATGTATGAATCCTTGTGGGTCCTGAGGAAGCGTTGTATCCACAAAATACGTAGACCTCTTCTAAGGATATACATTCTAAACTGTGGGAGAGAGGGTTAGGGCCAGGACACCCTTAAGTAGATGCAATGATAACTGGCAGACTCTGAGACGTCTATAGGTAGACAGCTATACAGGGGAAGGCCTCCAGCCGGATACCATGTCTGTATAGGTAGGACCGCTGTCTCCTATGGCAACAAATCATGTAAAGGTCACTAACGGTAATTATGCTTAACTATTGGTGGCACAGATAGTTCTCCTCACACGCTACAGTCTCTCACTGTAGGTCTTCACTCACTGAGCTCCCAGTATTTTATTAGACTCCCAGACCCAATCGCCACTGGATCCCTTGAGCTCTTCCACTTATATTACACAGTACCTTCCTCAAGCGTCACCCCCGCTTCCCTGCTGGGTCCCTGGCTTGGCACTCACAGATACTCTTCAAGCGTCACCCCTGCTGACCCACTAGGTCCCTGGCTTGGCACTCACTGATGCTCCTCAAGGGTCACCTTTGCTGTCCCGCTGGGTCCCTGACTTGGAACTTGCTGAAGTTTTCCCACTTCTTCACCGTTCCCGCCTGGTGAGAAAACTGCTCTGGTACTGGCTCCAGCTCACTCACAGTGATCTCCAGTAACATGATGGATGGTCCCTTAGTGGTGACAGCTTCCCCCTACCTCTGATCTTACATAGTTACATAGTTACATAGTTAGTCAGGTTGAAAAAAGACACAAGTCCATCCAGTTCAACCTTAAAAACAATAAATAAATAGAATAAAAAATATCGTACAATTCAATATACCCAATTTTATACCCACGGTTGATCCAGCGGAAGGCAAAAAACCCCAGCAGAGCATGCACCAATTTTCTACAGCAGGGGAAAAAATTCCTTCCTGATCCCCCAAGAGGCAATTGGATTTTCCCTGGATCAACTTTACCTATAAATGTTAGTACCCAGTTATATTATGTACATTTAGGAAAGTATCCAGGCCTTTCTTAAAGCAATCTACTGAGCTGGCCAAAACCACCTCTGGCAGGAGTCTATTCCACATTTTCACAGCTCTTACTGTGAAGAAACCTTTCCATATTTGGAGATGAAATCTCTTTTCCTCTAGACGTAAAGAGTGCCCCCGTGTCCTCTGGGTTGACCGTAAAGAGAATAACTCAACACCAAGTTCACTATATGGGCCCCTTATATATTTGAACATGTTGATTAGGGATGAGCCGAACACCCCCCTGTTCGGTTCGCACCAGAACATGCGAACAGGAAAAAAGTTAGTTCGAACACGCGAACACCATTAAAGTCTATGGGACACGAATAATCAAAAGTGCTAATTTTAAAGGCTTATATGCAAGTTATTGTCATAAAAAGTGTTTGGGGACCTGGGTCCTGCCCCAGGGGACATGGATCAATGCAAAAAAAAGTTTTAAAAACAGCCCTTCAGGTCTGGTATGGATTTTAAGGGGAACCCCGTGCCAAAATTTAAAAACAAAACGGCGTGGGGTCCCCCCAAGAATCCATACCAGACCCTTATCTGAGCACGCAACCTGGCAGGCCGCAAGAAAAGAGGGGGACGTGAGAGTGCCCCCCCTCCTGAACCGTACCAGGCCACATGCCCTCAACATTGGGAGGGTGCTTTGGGGTAGCCCCCCAAAACACCTTGTCCCCATGTTGATGAGGACAAGGGCCTCATCCCCACAACCCTGGCCGGTGGTTGTGGGGGTCTGCGGGCGGGGGGCTTATCGGAATCTGGAAGCCCCCTTTAACAAGGGGACACCCAGATCCCGGCCCCCCCCCCGTGTGAAATGGTACCCCTACCATTTCACTAAAAACCTGTCAAAAATGTTAAAAATGACAAGAGACAGTTTTTGACAATTCCTTTATTTAAATGCTTCTTCTTTCTTCTATCTTCCTTCATCTTCTTCTTCTGGTTCTTCTGGTTCTTCTGGTTCTTCCTCCGGTGTTCTCATCCAGCATCTCCTCCTCGGCGTCTTCTTCCCTTCTTCTCCTCGGGCTGCTCCGCATCCATGGCATGGAGGGAGGCTCCCGCTCTTCTCTTCATCTTCTTCTCTTCTTCATCTTCTTTTTTTCTTCTCTTCTTCATCTTCTTCTCTTCTTCATCTTCTTCTCCGCGCCACTCCGCATCCATGGCATGGAGGGAGGCTCCCGCTGTGTGACGCTTCTCCTCTTCTGACGGTTCTTAAATAACGGGGGGGTGGGGCCACCTGGTGACCCCGCCCTCCTCCGATGCACAGTGAGTTGACGGGACTTCCCTGTGACGTCACAGGGAATGCCACAGGGAAGTCCCGTCATGTCCCGTACGTCAGAGGGGGGCGGGGTCACCAGGTGGCCCCACCCCCCATCATTTAAGAACCGTCAGAAGAGGAGAAGCGTCACACAGTGGGAGCCTCCCTCCATGCCATGGATGCGGAGCGGCCCGAAGAAGAAGATGAAGAAGAGAAGAAGATGAAGAAGAGAAGAAGATGAAGAGAAGAGCGGGAGCCTCCCTCCATGCCATGAATGCGGAGCGGCCAGAGGAGAAGAAGGGAAGAAGACGCCGTGGAGGAGATGCTGGACGAGAACACCGGAGGAAGAACCAGAAGAACCAAAAGAAGAAGAAGATGAAGGAAGATAGAAGAAAGAAGAAAGAAGAAGCATTTAAATAAAGGAATTGTCAAAAACTGTCTCTTGTCATTTTTAACATTTTTGACAGTTTTTTAGTGAAATGGTAGGGGTACTTTTGTACCCCCTTACCATTTCACACAGGGGGGAGGGCCGGGATCTGGGGGTCCCCTTGTTAAAGGGGGCTTCCAGATTCCGATAAGCCCCCCGCCCGCAGACCCCCACAACCACCGGCCAGGGTTGTGGGGATGAGGCCCTTGTCCTCATCAACATGGCGACAAGGTGTTTTGGGGGGCTACCCCAAAGCACCCTCCCAATGTTGAGGGCATGTGGCCTGGTACGGTTCAGGAGGGGGGGCGCTCTCACGTCCCCCCCTCTTTTCCTGTGGCCTGCCAGGTTGCATGCTCGGATAAGGGTCTGGTATGGATTTTTGGGGGGACCCCACGCCGTTTTTTTTTTTTTATTTTAGCGCGGGTTCCCCTTAATATCCATACCAGACCTGAAGGGTCTGGTATGGAATTTAGGGGGACCCCCACGTCATTTTTTTTTTAAATTTTGGCTGGGGTTCCCCTTAATAACCATACCAGACCTGAAGGGCCTGGTATGGAATTTAGGTGGAACCCCCATGTCATTTTTTTTTTTTGGCCGGGGTTCCCCTTAATATCTATACCAGACCTAAAGGGCCTGGTATGGAATTTAGGGGACCCCCCACATCATTATTTTTTTTTTAATTTTGGTTCAGGGTTCCCCTGTGGGGAATTCCCATGCCGTTTTTATCAATGAACTTCTATGTGTACTGTCGGACCTGCAATGCATTAATAGCCGTGAATAGTTTTAAATGACTTTTTTTCCTTTGAAATGTCATTTTGCTGTTCTAACTCACTGACTGACTGACTGACTGTTCTAAACATGCAGCCTTTTACAGGCATACTATAGACACCCCCCAGCTACGAAATTTAAAGGGATATTACACTTTTATTGTTTCACTTTAAGCATTATTAAAATCACTGCTCCCGAAAAAACGTCCGTTTTTAAAACTTTTTTTTGCATTGATCCATGTCCCCTGGGGCAGGACCCAGGTCCCCAAACACTTTTAATTACAATAACTTGCATATAAGCCTTTAAAATTAGCACTTTTGATTTCTCCCATAGACTTTTAAAGGGTGTTCCGCGGCATTCGAATTTGCCGCGAACACCCCAAATTGTTCGCTGTTCGGCAAACTTGCGAACAGCCGATGTTCGAGTTGATCATGAGTTCGACTCGAACTCGAAGCTTATCCCTAATGTTGATAATATCCTCCCTTATTCTCCTCTTCTCAAGAGTGAATACATTCAGTTCCTCTAATCTTTCCTCATAGCTGAGCTCCACCATGCCTCTTATCAGTTTGGTTGCCCTTCTCTGCACTTTCTCCCGTTCCCCGATATCCTTTTTGAGAACTGGTGCCCAAAACTGAACTGCATATTCCAGATGAGGTCTTACTAATGATTTGAACAGGGGCAAAATTCTCTCTCTCTGGAGTCCATACCTCTCTTAATACAAGAAAGGACTTTGCTCGCTTTGGAAACCACAGCTTGGCATTGCATGCTATTATTGAGCTTATGATCTACCAAAACCCCCAGATCCTTCTCCACCACAGATTCCCACAGTTTTACCCCCCCTAGCATGTATGATGCATGCATATTCTTAGCCCCCAAGTGCATAACTTTTCATTTCTCAACATTAAACCTCATCAGCCACATAGTCACCCAATTAGACAGTGAATTGAGGTCGGCTTGTAAATTGGAGACATCCTATGAGGACGTTAATCCACTGCATAGCTTGGTGGCAAAGACAGAAATGTTACATTTGATCCCAGACCCAATATCATTTATAAAGATATTAAAAAGTAAGGGTCCCAGCACTGAAGCTTGGGGTACACCACTGATAACCTTAGACCATTCAGAGTAAGAATCATTAACCACTACTCTCTGAATTCTGTCTTTTAGTCAGTTTTCTATCTATCCATTTACAAACTGATATTTCCAAGCCTGTAGACTTTACCTTACACATGAGCCGCATGTGGGGAACTGTGTCGAACGCTTTTGCAAAATCCAAGTATACCACGTCCACAGCCACCCCTCTGTCCAAGGTTTTACTTACCTCCTCATAAAAAGAAATCAGGTTTGTCTGACAACTTCTGTCTTTCATGAATCCATGCTATCCGTTGCTTAAAATGTTTTTTTCCAGCAAGAAAATCTATGTGGTCTTTTATTAAACGCTCCAGTATCTTCCTGACTATAGAAGTTAAACTAACAGGTCTATAGTTACTTGGTAAAGACTTTTATCCCTTTTTAAATATAGGCACCACGTTTGCCGTGCGCCAATCCAGTGGTACTATTGCTGTCATTAATGAGTCGATAAAAAATAAGATACAATGGCTTTAAAATTACAGAGCTCAATTCTTTTATGATCCATGGGTGGATGCTTCCCCCTCTGGCTGAACCTTTACTCTCGGTTGGACTCCAATCCTGCAGTCCCAACCCTGCGCTGCTTCTCCTGCTTCTGGATAGGCCTCAGACAGCCTAGCAGCCAGATGTCCCCAGGATAGGCCTCAGGATTCCAGCCTAGCAGCCCGAGGCAGCATAACACACGTCCACCCAGACAGCCATCCGGGTGGCACAGAACCCCGATCACCTGACTCCACCCAAATAAATAGGCACTCCCAGCAGGCATAAAGACAGGCTTAAAGAAACCCCTGCCCATTGGCTGAGTCACCCCATCCATTCATAACCTGACCTTGCTAAGCCCTTGTCTATCTAATGTCACCAGCATAACGCCACCTAGCGACAGAAGAGAGATGGTGCAGCGAGTCCAGAACTAGAGAGGAATCAGTGGATCCACTAACAATTAACCAGGGCGACTACTGCCTGGCAAACTAAATTTACACGCAACCCTGCCTAAACACCAGGGTGCTACATATATGAGAAATATTTTGTCTGAAAGAGGAAAGAGAAAACATGTAAATCAATATGAGCAAGGTCTCTTACCCCCAAGCTGCAGTCTTAAGACAAAGTAAAACAACAGGTGCTTTAAAATGCAAATCCAGCCAGATACACATATACTGTACACCTTCAAACATGACTTGTTTAGTTAAATCCAAAACCTACTAGGTATTACAGACATCTGTTAAAAGCACTAATTCAGGCAGATCTAAATAATTGATGTTGAAAAATGAATATGACATAATTTATTTATGGTGGCTTAGTAAGCTAATAGTCAGCCAAGTATATATTTTTTATAAGTGCTATAAGAATGTTCTTTTGCACACATTACATTTTTGGACTTTTTTTTACATGGTATAGTAAAATACTTTCTGCATTGCTTTAAGTCTGCCAGCAATAGAATATTGTTACAACTGAAGCCTACGTTAATGGGTTACTTATGTAGGAACCTGTTGAATTAAGGATCTCACTTTTGCATATGAGTAATGGCATGTGTTAATGGTAAAATGCAACAGTTTGCTTCTGTGTGCATTCAACTTGCATTTGCATAGTTGCCAACATTTCAAGGGACACTTATTTTTTGCTGTGAATCAACCAAGCCATTGTAGGTGGAAAACGTACTTTAATTAGAAGTGGGTAATTTTTTTTAGATGGGCATGGCTTTACAAGAGGCATATCCTTAACATGTGTACAATTTAATTTTTAAATATTGTGTATACAGGAAGACGTACTATATAAGGACCATAAAGAAAATACACACAAAAAGGTATTTTAGAATAAAATTATATATATATATATATATATATATATATATATATATATATATATTTGTTTAGCTAGCTACAATGTTTACCCTTGAATTCATATAGAAAGGTATTTTACATTACTGAAATGATATATATATTTGTTTAGCTAGCTACACGTTTACCCTTGAATTAATAAAGACCACCACAGACAGATTTTGTGAAAGTGTCTCACATGTCTTACTTACTAAAAGTGGCACAGCGTGCAGCACATTCATGTACCTGTCTAGAATTTGTACTTGAATTTGGTGCATGCTGTGCCACTTTTAGAACACATGCAAGACACTTTTGCAAAATCTGTCTTTGTACAGCAAAAAGAAGATGCAAAGAAAGTTGATCTGGAGTCATGCAATGCAGAATTGCTGCAATTGTGCAACAAACTTGTGAAGCCTGGCAAGTCTAGCAATAGCTTAGCAAGTCATTTTCAAGCTTGCAGTACAATTGCTTGCTATCTGGGTATCTAGTCCATGGCAGCCTTCAATCTGCACATTTCTGTTCACAATTTTAAAAAAATGCATTCTGAGCCCTAGATTCCTGTAGAATCATGTGATCCTCTAGGAAACTCCATACCCCATCATGCACTGCCTTACTGCATCACAAAAAATTGAGTGTTTTATCTCTTTGGACCACATCTCCCTCACTACTGGACTACCTCTTTTTTATTTCCACCCACTTTCCTACTTCTTTTTTTAAGGTGTCCCTATACTATGTACTGTACTGTCTGATTGTACAATCTCATTTAGATCTACCAGTGCAAGTGCCTGCCTGATTTAATACAGACTAACCCAGCTCAGCTCATGCAGTGGTCCAGTAATAAATGCCAATTACACTGCAAACACACTTGACATAAAATATTTAGAAAACATCAACTGAAAATTACATTTATAATGCATATTGCAATACCTGTTGAGGTTGAAGGTTTTTGTAGGTGGCAAAAATCATGTGTATTGTAAGGATTGCAAAAGCTTTTGCTGAAAGAGGAAAATCCCTATAAAGTACATGTAAAACCAATCACTAAGCCTTTTATATAAGCTTTACCATGTAAAGTAAATTCAAAAGTAAGAATCCATATTTTTTCAAATTGATAACTTTCATTTAGTACCTGGTAAAGGTCCTTGTTCAGGTCCTTCCTGATATACTAAAAACTCTACCAAAGTTGTATAAAACATTTTTTATTGATACATATAAAAAAGATCAATCACACATGTGATGATCTATAAAAACAGAGCAAGAGCAAATGACAAACTCATTGCAAACATACAAAAAAGCATACAGTAAGTGTAATGTTACTCTCCATTGTCCGAGAACAATCTTCGGTGCCTGATGCATTTCACATTCAAGCTCTTGTCAGGGGTACTTATATAGGAGAATCTAGGTTCAAATACAGTATTTGTCAGCATGGAATGAATGGTGCAATGCTCAAATGTGCAATTGTTCAAGCAAAGATCAAAAAACTTCACTGCAGCAGATGGTGTCATTGGAGGTCTCTAATGCTGCCCCCAAGCCCAACCAGAATGCACCACGGAGGTCCCCACAGTAAATGGTCACAGACAGAGAGGTCATAGATAGGTAACAGGAACAACTTCAAAGAGGAGGGGTATCACACTGTAGGCCTAACAAGGCCCTTCGTGGTCCTTAGATGAACAACCTCATGGATACACAGCCTTCCAATCTCACCCTGTATTAGGTTTTCCTGTCCACATGCCGTACTCCACCAGCACTGCCACAAAGGATTTTGTTACATACATTTGCAATTACATGTTGAAGCCACACTGCCATGTCAAGGCACCTCTGTAGAGCATGGTCTCTAACTCAAAGCTATATCCCCAACTATAGGGCATATATAAGCAGGGCACAAACTAAGAACAGGCTGACCAGGATGCAATCCATCCTCTTAGCTTCTGTTATTTTTTTTGTATTTGGTACAGACACACATTATGCCGCTTACACACGACCGGTTTTGCCGTCGGAATAAACTCCCAAGGTTTCTCCGACGGAACTCCGATGGAATTCCATTCAAGCGGTCTTGCCTACACACGGTCAAACCAAAGTCAGACCAAAGTCCGACCGTCAAGAACGCGGTGACGTACAACACTTACGACGGGACTAGAAAAAGGAAGTTCAATAGCCAGTAACCAATAGCTTCTGTCTCGTAATTGCTTCAAAGCATGCGTCGTTTTTGGTCCGTCAGAAGAGCATACAAACGAGCGGTTTTCCCAATAGAGACAAGGAAAATGGGGCGCCTCTGAGTATGTATCAATAAACATTTAGTATAAAAAATAATATCCACACACATGGAAGATAGCATATCTGCATTCAGGCATGTCTCTGGATGAGAGGAGAGGAGAGGGACTGCAAGCTTCAGCATGTCCACAAACGGCTGGCGAATCCACATAAGATGATGTGAGGTGGTGGGGCACAGCGGTTCTTCTCCTTGGCACACAGAACTGAGATGTGATGGTATGTAGAAGCATCCAGGCATGTGTGGGTTCCAGTGGAGGGAGAAGAAGGACGCCGGGTCCTGTCACAAGCAGTGCCGTGATGTTGTCAGTCTCCTCTGGTAGCACGGCCGTAGGGAGGGAAAACATGGCGCGGAGCTGTGACGTCACCAATGTGCGACGCATTTTCGAGTATAGAGGCTATGGATGGTCAGCATAGCAGCACTCCTTTGTCAAGCATGGGGTGTGTGGGGCTAGGCAAAATCTTATAGTCTCAACAGGGGGAGGGGCCAGATAATTGCACACTAAGTTTAACACATTATAGGCACAAAGGGGCTGGAGGATAATCAGCATATCAGGAAACAATGAAATAAATATGGCAAAGATATATTTGATGGAAAAAAAATGCATGAGAAATAAATAAACATTTAAATAAGTAAGATGCAGATTAATAAAATAAATTAAAATAGGGAAATAATTAACATTTATAATAAATATCACTATCCAATGAATACATAGACCACCAGATAAAATATAAAAAAATAAAAAAAAAAGTAAGAAAGAAAGAAAGAAAGAAAGAAAGAAAGAAAGAAAGAAAGAAAGAAAGAAAGAAAGAAAGAAAGAAAGAAATAATAATAAAGGGCATGGGGTATAAATATGTACAGTTTTCCCGATAGGAATTGGTTCCATCGCAAATATTTAGAACATGTTCCATAAAAAAGTCTGATGAGGCATATACACAATCGGAATAGACGATGAAAAGCTTCCGTCAGACTTTTTCTGTCTGACATTCCGCTCGTGTGCACGCAGCTTTAGAAGTCTTCAGCTACCTTGCAAAGGCGATATCTGAGGTCAGTTGTGTTGGTGGTTTAAGGAGAAAAGGGCTGCTTCCAGGTCAGTCTGCTCTTAGTTTGTATATGTCCCATAGTTTTGGCATGAGGACCAAACTTTACAGAAGTGCCTTGGTGCTGCAATGTGGCTTCAAAATGTACTGTATTTGCAAATGTATGCAACAAAAGCCTCTGTTTTTAGACAGTTTATTTAGGTCTTTTTTGCTGGCTAGCTTAAAAGTGTGTTTTCATGGCTTTGTATTTTGTCCTGCCTATGTGCACCTTTCTCCTTTTTGCTAGTTTCAGACTGATTTGAGCAGCTGTCACTGTTGGGCTTTTTGTATTTTTTTGACCTTTCCAATGATGCCACATCATCTGACACACCAAGGCTAAAAAGGTAATATTTATTTGTAAAACACACCCAATAACTCAGTAAACAAAATGGCAGTAACAGTGAACAGTAACAGATATTGATTTTGTATAATACCATAAATAACTGGAGGACTAAATGTCCCTGCTGCTGAACCCTAAAACCAGGGAGGTTCTAACTAAGGGATGGTGCTAAAGGTTAATTCGTCTCTCCAAACCCTTCCCACTGGCCAGTGTATTGGTAATGATTGGGGCCTAAAGAGGAGCACTCAGATTTGAGTAAATCCCACAATACCGGGTGAAAGTACCCAAACTGTATCCGAAAGGTAGATGTCACTGTCCCTTTAAAAGTGGGTAAAAAGTTGTGGCTAGCAGTTTCTCACCATCAAAATATCTGTGATTACACTTCCTTCCCCTCTCTGGCTGCAACTCAGGACTCGCATTGATGATTTCCCGTGAACTGGTAATGTCAGTGGTGACTCAGGACCTGGGAATGACAGTCTCTCACAGGACCAGTGATGTCAGCAGCAACTCAGGACCTGACAATGACAATCTTTCACAGCTGTGACCTCTGTTTAGACATGGCGCAGAGTCTCTCTCTATCTCTAACACAGCAGCCCACTTAGAAGGTCACCTCTCACTGTTCTCTTTGCGACTGCTCCAACCCCTGGGCTTTTTCCTATCTCCCTTTTCCTGTAGTCACTCCCCAGTTTCCTGGGACATGCAGTACTGTCCCATCCTTGGCTTACTAGGAAGATGTCTACTGGGAACTATATTTCCCATAGTTCCAGGTGGTTCCCAGAAGTCCTCTTTCCTCCCAAGCTTTACAGCAGCCAATCACAGGCTAAAAACAAAAATAAAAACCAACACACCAGTGAAGCCACTGATTCAGATGGTAATACTAGCCAAATGACAGCTACCCAAGCTGTCATCAGCTGTCATCAGCTATTAAAGGGAAAGGGCAGGGATAGTGGTGACACCATTGACTAAATACGGGCATGGCCATGTCACTGCTAACCCTCCCTCCTTGTTTAAAAGGGCTCCATGTGATGTCAGTGGTTCCGAGGGATGCCATGGGTACAACCCATGACAGTGCAAAGCTGCCATATATAGAAGTGGTAGTAATACTGCTTCTATATACAATGCACGGCTCCCGCCAAACAGGGAGCTAAAAGGGGTAACATTTGAAGAGAAAATGGCCCTTTTCAATGTTTATTCATATGATTTGGTTATCAGAACTATTACATCAAAGAGCTAGGAATCCTGCAGTCCATATTGTTTTAATTGTGCTGGGAAATAATACAGACAATATAAGCAATATAGGCAAACAGAATCTGTACCATTCCAGAGGATTTTGAAAGTTGGATAAAGATCCCGGATACGTGGCTTGTGAAAAATGGTATACAATTACTTTATACAAGATACTGCCTATAAATTTACAAATTTAAACAGAAAGATATTTTTAGTATATATACAGTATTTAAATAATTTCATTTTCTTTTGTTATTATAGTATTTTTTGCTTACTTTATAACGATGTCTTGTTCCTTACGGTATTGGAAATTTATTTATATACCTAATATTTATAAATAGATATGTCTGGGTATTGCTGTAGGATATGAACAGTGAGAAATGAGAATATTCATAGCTGTTCTAAAGTGTACATTATTGCAATAATTTGTGAGCTATATTGATTTTAATTTAGATGATCACCCTCAAGCTTCTTTTAGCCTGAGGAGCATCCAGCAAGATCGAAACATCTCTGTACCAATTGCAAAAGATGTACCTCTTGGATTCACCAAGCGGGAGCATCTGCATGTATGATTGTTTATTTGTGATAGTTTTTTTTTTTTCTCATTACATAATTGTTTATTGTGTAATATCAAAGATAGTGCCTGTATAACCTTTTGTTTGTATTGCTATTACAATACTGGTGTTATAAAATTAAAATGCATGCTCTGACTTTAGGTTGGGTTCACACTGCTGGGATGTCAGACGTCGCAAGTGATTCACACCGCACTGCTGAATTCGCATTGCATTCGGACCAAAATCGTGCAGGACCCTTTTTTTGGTCCGCACCAGAAACGGATCGCATGGGTGTGAACATGACATGATATTGACAGTTCGCACTGTGATATACGAACCGAAGTGGGGGTGTCATTAACTTTCTATTGACAACCGAAGCTGGGCGCATAGGGCAGTGTGAACTGCCTGGGAGTGACATGCGATGTGGTAACCCATACTGGATTTGCACAGGTTCTCGCATCACAGCAGTGTGAACCGGCCCTTAGACTTTCTTTAACTACTTGCTGCAATATATATAAAACCTTGGCAGCAAGCAGTTTTACTAGGATAATGGCTGCATTCGCTTTACAGCTGCCCAACCACTATTGCAGTGCTCAGAAAGGGGATATCCCTCCCGCTGCCTGTTGCCTGCCTCCATTCCTAGACTCTCCCGTTTCAACTTGATACTTTTAAATAAAATTTAAAAAATAGTAAAAAATCAAAAGCACCAAAGCTGCCCCCACCCCCATTTGCACGCACGTAGGTCCATCATGCATATGTAAACGGTGATTGTACAACACATGTAAGGTTTCGCCATAAACATTGAGTGAGAGCAATTATTCTAGTGCCATAGCTCACGTTTACCTCTAAACTGGTAACCTGTAATGGCTTTTAAAGCGTTACCTATGCACAATTTTAGGTATTGAAGTTTGTCGCCATTTCCCAGAAATACGCATCTTAAATATTGACATGTTTGGTATTTATTTACTCGATGCAACATCATCTTTTACCAAAAAAAAAAAAAAAAAAGGGGTATTATAATGTGTTTGTGTGCACTAAAATTCAGGTAAGTGTATTTTTTTCTGAAACTTTGCTTTTGATAACCGACTGCTTTCAGTAAATATAGTGTTTGGGGTTGCCCAGGCCAATTTTCAGCCGGCCGTCTCATCCTTAACCACTTCAATACAGGGCATTTTCACCCCCTTCCTGCCCAGGCCAATTTTCAGCTTTCAGCACTGTAACATTTTGAATGACAATTGCGCAGTCATGGAACACTGTACCCAAATGAAATTTTTCATCATTTTTTTTCTCCACAAATAGAGCTTTCTTTTGGTGGTATTTGATCACCTCTGCTGTTTTTATTTTTTGCGCTATAAACAAAAAAAGAGCGACAAGATTGAAAAAAAAACACAATATTTTTTACTTATGGCTATAATAAATATTCCAATTTTTTTTTTTTCCTCAGTTTAGGCCGATATGCATTTTTCTACATATTTTTGATTAAAACAATCTCAATAAGCGTATATTGATTGGTTTGCGCAAAAGTTATAGAGCCTACAAAATAGGTTATTTATTTATGGAGATTTTTATTATTTTTTTTTTTTTACTAGTAATGGCGGTGATGTGCGATTTGACATTGTGGCGGACAGATCGGACACTTTTGATAATTTTTTGGGATCATTGACAGTTATACAGTGATCAGTGCTATAAACATGAACTGATTACTGTATAAATGTCACTGACAGGGAAGGAGTTAACACTAGGGGGCGATCAAGGGGTTAAATGTGTTACCTAGGGAGTGATTCTAACTGTGGGGGGATGGGACTGACTAAGGGAGGAGACCGGAACACACACAGATCCACGTTCCCGCTCTGTCACGAGCGATTGCGAGTGCCCGGCGGACATTGCGGGCAACAGGCACGCGTATCGGCTTCTCTGTGATGCGGCCAGCACGCGCCCCCTATACCACTGGGAAGCCGAGGACGTAATATAACGCCCGACCAGGATGGGAGATCCCATCTGCGGATGTCATATAACAATGGGTGGGATGTGAAGTGGTTAACATCATCATTTGTCAGTGGGGACAATGGATTGGTTGTGGCCATCCCAAATATCAAAGCCTGCCACCCCCCCTTCTTCTCCTCCCAAGGCGACTGACACTGGGATGCTCAAGCCAGAGGCTCCTGAGTTTGTGCCTCAAAGTCCACCTTCTGAAGGGATGGAAGACCCTCAATCTTCCTTACTGACAGCAGACCCCAAAGACTTCCCATCCTTCATTGAAGAGGAAGCTGAGGCTGATATGCAGGAAGAAGGAAAAGCTGTGGATGAAGCAGAGACCAGTGTGCCTGTAACTCTAGAGCCTAAAGAACAGAGAGAGTGAAGAGCTATTCACCCACCTAAGAGACTGACCTATGATACTCTGGGTGAAAGCTCAGAGGAAGCTGTTTTCACTTCAAAAAGGAGTCTTGAGGCGCCTGGTTCTTCCACCACACATTTAGTGGAGGACAACCCCAACTCACCCCCTGGCACATCTAGCTGGGCTATACCAATTCAGGTGGCCTGTAAGCAGGACAACCTCCCCCCTATACTAATTGGTGGGAGATTCCTCTGCCAGGTTCTTATGCAAAGGCAAACTGCTTGTTTTCCTGTTTAAACTAACTTGCTTTTCCCTCCGTGTGTATATACAAAGCATGTAACAGGTCACAGACTCTTTACCTCCTTTGGGGGACCAAAGGTTCTTTGGTGGGGGGAGTGTGTAGTGGGTATTGCAGCCAAAGACTTACATTATCACAGATGAGCTGCATGTACATTAACACAGATGACTGCATGTACACAGGTTTTCCAGCCTGAAAGAATGGAGAGTGGCTGTCATGTCTGCATGGGCTTTTTCACCCCCCTCCTTCTTCCTGTTTTCACTGACCAAGTTTACTGTAATGTGAGCTGACACACACAGAGCTGTGATTCAGTAGCCTCTCTTGTGCCCCTATTGACAGGAAGAAGAAAGCCAATTAAAGGCATGGTTACAGCAGCCAATGGCATAAACTGTACTGAACTGCAGGAAGAGCTGCAATGGATTCTGGGACATGCAGTTCCCTCACAAAATGGCCCCATGGACTCATATACAGGGAGAAACTACAAATCCCAGAGGGGTTTGCAAAACAAAGGGCTGGCTAAAGACTCCATTTTGTGTTCTGAGGAGATTTTCAGTTGATGAAGCAGTGAGAGAGACACAGATGTGATCTGAGGGGCTGCTGTTACCCACAGAGGGGATCCATCCAGCCACAGTTCAAGAGGTTGGTATGTTGATCCTGCCACAGCTCCAGAGGTCGGTTTGCTGATCCTGCCACAGTTCCAGGAGTCAGACGGTGATGGACATCCCACCTGAGAGGGATCCCAGCTATATCCCTAGGTGTTCCTGAGGGCGTGGGCCGATCCGGTTACAAGGTGGCCAGTCGGGCCTTTCGGGGAACTGGTCACTTGATCCTTTGTTCGCAGGATGGGTGAGCGGGCGTTTGCCCATCTTTAAAGACACAGTAGTCAAACAGAATTGCCTCACCAGTGCCCGCATTTGTAGGAATACTTGTACCCAGCTGAACAGTCACTACATTCTACTTTGCCTATCAGGATACTGCTAGTATCCCACATCCCACTTTGCCTATCAGGATACTTTCAAGTACCCCTTTGTTTATCCTGCTCAACAGGACACCAAGTGCACCAATGACAGGTTAGCCAAAGATCCTGTTTATATCCCTTGTGAGGACCCTTTCTGTTACTCCTTCAGTATCAATAATTTAGTAATTCCAGTGACTACCTTTAGAAGGGAACTCTCACATTAATTATTAAAGTGATAAATTGCATTTATGGCCTATTGCCTCACATTTAACTGCACGGGTCTGTGATTTCAGGATTCAAGGGAAACAGACTGACCGTTGTTAAATCAGGTCAGTTCCCCTTTATGCCTGAGTGCATAGGCCACTCTAGACCTATTCAAGTTGTTTGACTGTGTTATTTTGAAGTCTGCATTTTGGGTTTGATTAACACTATTAAAGACCACAGTTTGCCATTCTTGACTATTGAGTTACCAGATCACTGTTTGTTTGATTGTGGAAAGTCTCCCAGTAAACAAACATCCTGTTCACTACATTTGTGTCTTTTTTACTGTGTTTTCAAGTACACTGTTTGTTAGGTGTGCCAGAGGGGCTGAGATAGTTCTTTGGGGTTGAGAGGCAGAGTAACGGACTGAACAAACTTGAGCAGCTCCTTCGGGGTATCGCTACATCTGTTTAGGCTTTCTGGCCATAAGCATAGAAACTATGTATAACAGGGCCTGAGGAGTACCGAGACAGAATACGCAAACAGTGATACAAATATGTATGATTTCTTCTCTATCCCAACATGAGCCACAGATACAAGTTTATTTTAGGCCTTGCATGCTCCTTTTGTATCCATTACCATAACCTGCCTGGTTATCCTGTCTTGGTACTGTACAAACCCTATTTATCAGAAGCAGGCTTTCCAAAACTTGGAAAGTTTTGTGGAAGTCAAATTTACCAAACAAAATGTTAGGTACACATTGTAATAAATAGCACTGTAAATTTAAGCTATATCTATGTTTTAAATCAGAGGTTCTGGATGCATAGTTGGATACATGTCTATAATCAAATAATTTGCATGACCCTGCTTTCTATCTTAAATAGAATGAAAAAAAAAACCTGCAAGTGATGGCCTTTAAATACCATCTGTTTTAGTAAAGCAACACATTTATTAAAAACTTCAAAACATACTTTTTTTAACGAATTGGTATGAATAAAATATAATGCATACTAGGTAGACACAAAATATGGTAGTAGAATAATAATAACTGTTCTGAATTAATAAAGCACACATTTTTACTGTGTTAGCATATTTAAATAATATGAGCTGCCCTATGCCACAGGGCAGTTCTGGATTACAATTTAATTTCACATGCTATACATGAAAGCATGATTGGAAACCTATCAGAGACACCTGATAGACAATGCATAAATGTGTACATTTCAGAGCAGAACAGCCAAGAAATTGATATTTCCTTCCTTCAGCATACAGCTTATCATGCTCTTGCTCTCATTTAATAGATTTATTTTTCTGTGTGTAATTTTCTTAATTGCAGCAAAATATCAGTTTTTCAGTTGGTATTGCATTTTGTGGTTTATCTCATCCCCTGGTTTGCTTTTAGACGCAATGTACTATACATAAAATGATACAAAAAGCCTTAATATAAGAAATTTAAAATTAAACATATTACATTACATTATATATTATATATGTTCATAGATTAAAGTACATGAACTGGTACATAAATCAAGTACATGGGGCTCCCCTGGCAAGGAACCCTACCCATGTTGATGTGGCCTGGTATGGTTCATAAAGGGGGCTGCTGGCTCCCTGCCCCACCTTTCCAGTCAGGTTGCATGCACACAACAGGGTCTGGTATGGATTTGGGGGGACCCCATGCTTTATTATTCCAGGAGAATAATCCAGATGATTTTCAGAATTATCTCCGGATGACAGGCCCCTGCTTTCCCCAACTCACCAACCCCCTATATTAAGAAGCAGGACACATGCATGAGGCTTTAATTTTATTTTTTGGTTAAATAATGATTTGATTTTGTATATTTTCTATATTTTTGGATGCATAGAATGCACTTTTTGGTTAAGTTCTATTGGAAGATAGCAAGTCTAATTTTATTTGTTTTCTTTTTTTAATGCACAATAAAAAAATTGTGGACAATAATACTTGGCCATGTGTTTTACTTCAAATGACAGTTTGGGAGTAGGCAGAGCCTGGATGCTGAAGATACACAGAGCTGACTGAGGGCTATCTTCTAAAGATCTAGTCGGTATCACAGGTCTCGCATGAATGTTGAAAGGAGGAAACCAACTTTCCCTGGACATTTGTGAGTACAGACAGTAAGAGAGATCCTAGAGACGTTTGAGCTGCTTCCACCTCTCTTGTTCTAGAGAGTCAGCTGTGTGCTTTTTTAAAGGGGACACCGGATGATGTCCTGAAGAGCTTAGTCTATCTAGCTCTTTGTGAAGAGACTCTGCCCTTAGTGCTCTAAAGAAAGAACTCTTCTTTTAACTGCTTCTACTACAAGCCAAGTCCACAGGTTGCCATTGCAAGAACTTCTGCGTCAGCTTTTCAGAAAGGAGTTTTTTTGTCCTCAACCTGTCCTACTTTTGGAGTGTCCCACTCAATTCCCTCCATCCTATCACAGTTACTGCAAAAATAAAATATAACACAAAGAACACCCCTAGACTGTTTTTTGAGGCAGAGAGTGACTGTGATTGTGTGCTTGACTGCAGAGCAATCTACTGGGGCAATTTCCAGTGGCTCCTTTCGGGGTAGTGTTAGATTTTTTTGCAGATAGAGTCATACAGTTGGGATGTTTTTTTTTCTGCCATCTAAATCTTATTGAGGAAATTTCGCTTTACTTCCTGTCCTATAGGCACATGAAAAAGTGTGAGGAAATCGCACCAAAGTGAGTGAAATCCTCTTGTAGTTGTCACCGCAGCAACTGGTGAAAGATTTCCCCTCATTTTCCAGTAAGAACTTAAAAATTTAAATATTCCTTAACTTCCCGGTAACAACTCTTACTAGAACAAACAGAGAGGGTTAATCCCCCAGTAGAGACAGAGACAGCAACAAAAACAAAAATGACAGTTTTGATAACCTTTTCTTACTCCAAACAAAATTGAAAAAAATGAAAAACAGTTTGGCTTTATATACATTTAGTTACATTTCTTATTACATTTCTCTCTGCTTTGAATTTGTATAAATAAAAGGTTGATCTGAAAACATTTACAACCAGACATTTTATTGTCGCCAAGCGCCTGCACCTGTAATGTATATGCTATGGTGGGAAGGCTTTGCAGAGTTATACATCTAACTAAGCAAGGGGTGTGTAAGACTGCTGTAAACAAAATGCTGTTCTCATAGAGAGCATCTGTCTTTATCTACAGCCTGCTGCTTGAGAAAATGTTACATTGGCAGTAGGACTAAGTCATATGATCGGGTCCCAGCAGCTGCTTCAGTGTAGAGAAGGGAGAGCCGACAATGTCTGCCCCATATTAGACCTATGGGTGACCTCATTGGCCAGGCTCTGAGGCTGTTGTTGGTGATCTCTCCTCTTCACCAAAGCTGGCCGCAGGAGAGATCATGTGACCAGAAAAGAGAACACTTAGAATAGGTAAGTATAGACATCTTTCCTTTACAGGGTAGTTAGAATAGGCTTAGAATGGGGTGGGAGCAGGTTTAGGTATAGTTAGGATTTTACTAGAATGCTACTTTGACATGTATTATTTGCTGCACCCTAAGTTTAGGTAACTACCTTTGAGCAAGCTTTAACTGGGCTTTAAAGGGTCAGTCCACACAAAACAAAGTTGTTGCTATAGTTGGGCCCTGGTGGGCTGAGTCAACCATTGGCTTGTTATATGTCTTCTATACCCCAACAACAAGATCTCCCTTCCATAAATATTCTGAGTCTGGGAAGATTTGAGTGTTCTTGCCCATTGCTTGAGCCAGAACCTTGCACTACATTCTCTATAATAAATATAAAAAAGTATAAAGTATAAAAAATCCAAGCCTTCCCATAAAGGTCAAAATATATGTAGATCCAGGCACTCAGGCACAAATATCTCATCAATAGATCCCCAAGATATATACAGAAGTGGGCAGTTTAACTATCTAGCACCTGTTAAAAAAAAATAACAAAATGAAAGATCAATTTTGGGTGGACGGACCCTAAGAAAAAATAAAATATGATACATTCAAGAACTTAATGTGGTATGTAAAAAAATTTTACATATCAAATGTTTATCAAATTTTCTATAAATACTTTTCAACAATATGTATAACTACTTTTTTTACTTGTGTGTTTTAGATTGGGGTCTATAAAATCTGAATGAAAGATGACAAGGTGAAAATAATCAGCCAAGCTAACTGAACCTTACTGCTTCATGCTACCTCAGACATCTGCTTTACTATCTGCAATGATGTCTGACATGAAATCAAACTGGACCACAAATCTCAGCTTTGAATCCTCTTTAAACCTGGACAATGATGCTTCCCAATCGCAACAAGCTGTAATGTCTAGAACAGGACACACGGTGGTGGCCATCTTTCTTGGATTTATTCTTGTCTTTGGGTTTCTGAACAACTTCATTGTCTTGGTTCTGTTCTGCAAATTCAAAACACTGAGAACACCTGTCAATATGATGCTGCTAAATATCAGTGTCAGTGACATGCTGGTGTGTGTGTCTGGTACAACACTGAGTTTTACATCCAGCATTCAAGGTGAATGGATTGGTGGAGATTATGGTTGCCAGTGGTATGGATTTGTCAATTCTTGTTTTGGTAAGTAAATCTTTTTTTTTACACAAATGTGTTATATTCCAAAAATACTACTTTACATGACATTTTTGCAAAAATCACTTGGTCATGCTAGAGTCCAGATTTTTATTCTGTTTGTCTTAATCTGATGTTGAGTTGTCTTATGGCAGAGGAGCACTGGATTTGACTAGAGCTGGGACCAATATTTAGATCAATTCCATTGTGCTGTAATGAGGATATTATTAGGGTCTTGGAGTATGATTATTATCATATTGACAGTTAGAACATTGCTTTAATGCTGGCTTTATACCAACTGATGCTGACTAGTGATGCATCCACTCTCAAAGCATAATCATATTCTGTAGTATTAAGGCTTTATGTATACATATGCTAATTGTTTTCATGGGCAATTTAATATTGTGTAGGAGTGTTGCAGCATACTGGTATCCACTTTAATTGTTTGGCACCCCAGCATGCATACATGGATTAATGTACTTGCCTCACTACATTACAATACATCCAATGAAGAATACAAGCATTGCATGAGGCCAGTACATTTTTGATCTATGTAAGTGTATTGAGGGTCCAATACAAATGAATGGTTAATGTGCATCAATGTGCCAAGAAACACACAAAAAGGCATGCTTAGGTGTAAATAGGTCCTTAAAAATAATACTTAGATATGACAAAGCTGCCACTGCAGTTGAAAACATTTCATAAAGAAGTTTAATTAAATGTCAAACATGGCACACAGAATACATTCACATGACAGTAAAACTGATCATTTTGCTTTATATACAGTAAGGGAGAATTGTGCTAAGTTTAGATGCTCTTAAATTAATGAAGTTAAACTATTGAGAAAAAAAACAACTAAAATGACCTATATGCTACTGTCAGTCAAAAGTGGTAAGGCAGCAATATATGTTGTGAACCAAAGCCCCCACTTTAAGATAGTCTAAATAACCAGTTATTCTACTTTTCAGTTTAGTCTTTATTTTCTTTAGCAGGGTAACAGTGCAATCACTGTAGCGTTGTCACACTGTGCTACTGCTATAGCTGTCTCTGGAGTTATGATGGATGTAAACCTTCACATATACCCAATGAAGTGAAAGACCCCAGATGATACGAAGGGATGAAACAAATCTCTTTACATAAGTTTTACATGTATATCTGCTGTCTTCAGCTTTATATTTCCTTTAGAAAGTGCACATAGTGTTACAGATTTTTTTCTTCATGTTCAGCACAGAGTGTGCATACAGCCAAGAGACAGCAGATTGGAGGAAAGGCACTCCCCCACTCCACATTGGCAAACGAAGGAAGGAATGTGCAGAGCTCTGCCGGGAAAAGGCAAGCTGTCTGCTAATCTATTTATAACAACCTCCCACCACACAAATTTTAGGCTGCTTTTATCTCCTGTGTCGGAGAACTTGTCAGAAGTTATCAGGCTGATAACAGAGCTGCGGAGCAGGAGAAAGCCATGGGACTGCATTAGAGAGAGATAAGAAAACACTATAGATATACTGTATGTGCCCTGCTCAAATTTCATGAGTCTGGTTTACATCCACTTTAATATTTGTATGGTAAAGTAAGTTTTCAGGAGGACAATCAGCCTAGGTTCACACTGAATGTGAGTTTGAAATTGTGGGAGTTCAGCTGAACTCGCACGATCTCCAACTGGAATTTCAGTCCGACTTCGGGGGGCGATTTGAGAGACATCTGTGCCGGTTCTTGCACAGATGTCTATTGACATTGTCTCCAAAGTCACCAAAAGAAGTGCAGAAAGTACTTTTGGGAATCGGAGCAGCACGGCAAAGTCGGTGTCGCACCGATTTGGACGGTGGCGTTGCCGGCAATAGGCTTCAATTTGGCACGTGATTTGACATGTCAAACCACATGTCAAATCAGCCCGGTGTAAACGAGGGCTTAGAGGAAGCTGCAGGTACTACCCAAATGTTGTAAGACATCTAGAGCCACAGCTTCAGGTGTTTACATGAATACTCTGGTCACATAAGCATATTGTTGTATGCTATGGGGTAGACATGTGCATTCGTTTTCGTCCGAATGCATTTTCGTCCGAATTTCAGGTATTTTCGTTATTGTTTTAACAAACGATAACGAAAGTGCAGAGTCCGAAAAACGAAAGATCCGACATAAACAAATGCTTTATTTTCGTTTTCGTTGCTACAACAGTTCGATATAGATAGGAGATTCGACATGATGATGACAATAACAGTCTGTGTCCATCAAACCTGTGGTCGAATGTGCCTAAGCTTAGCTCTATTAGTCCAAGATTATTCTACATAGAGAGAAAAGATTCGACATAGAGAGAAAAGATTTGACGTAGGGGAGAAAAGATTCGACGTAGGGGAGAAAAGATTCGACGTAGGGGAGGAAAGATTCGACGTAGGGGAGAAAAGATTCGACGTAGGGGAGAAAAGATAAATAAAAATAATGATGATGATGAATGTTATTGGCTGATTGTAACCAAAGAGGAGGAGCAGTAAAATAGCTAGAACTAAGTACACACGTACTTTGGCTTATGGTGTCTGTTGAAAGTTCTAAGAAGATTCGACGGAGCAAGTAAACTATACGGCGTTGTACAGTTTAGCTGCTCCGTCGAATCTTCTTTGCACATTCCACAGACACCATAAGCCTTCAATGACAGATTCGACCTTAATTTGGATTTTCGGACGAATGCAATTTTTAACGAAAAACTAGATAAATAAAAACTAATTTCGGGAGTAACTAAATACATTTATTTTTCGGACGAAAACGAAATTCTGAAACGAAATATTTCAGTGTGCACATGTCTACTATGGGGATGGATGAGGAGAGAGGACCAGGTATGCAACTCCAAGAATCAACTTTATTTAGGAGAATTAAAGTCATTGAAAGAGGTTGCTCCCCAAGATGGGATGAATGAGGTTTTAGGTTTTCCCACAGACATCAGGCGATGATCATTTCATATCTACACCTAGTTTTGGAAAGAGATTCCAGATTTTATGAAAAAGTTAAAGTTTTTAATCCTGCATTTTCCAAAATGACTGTAGAATTCATTAGTGAAATAGAAAGTTATTTTATTCTTTCATTTTTCTTTGACTGCCACTGTACAAACCACCAGCTATGAAATATTTTTCCAATTTTTTAACACTATATTCTTTGAACTTTTGACAAATCTGTATGCAACTTTCTCTGTTTGATGCTAACAATCAAACTAAACTTTATTTTAATTTTTTTAGCTAACCCTAATTGGCTTTTGCCATTTCTTTTCAATAGTTATATATGTGTTACTTTTTCGGTGTGCAATTATTTTAATTGGACTTGTTCTTATTTCAACAGCAGCATGTAAGGAAAGTCACTCTACAAATACCGCCTGTTGCACAGCTGCACAGCACTGTTGGTGTATTCCTTAATTTGTTCACTTGGGCCTTATCAATTGCAAATTACACATTTGAACATTTTACCTGCTGTTTAAAACTGCAGTTACCTCCTACACTTTAACTTTAGTATTTGATTTTCTGTTATGTTAAATGTAGATAAGGCTAGTTGCCTCTCTGCCTCTCTTTGATTTTATTCTTCTGCATTAACAAGTGAATAACAATTTTATAAAAGTGTTTTTCTCTCTTGTTTAACATAGCTTTATTGTATTGATCATCACATCATTGGCGGCCGCTCATGCAGGTCGCAGGGGCATCGCCTCCTAATCCAAGCGCCCAGCCCCTAATCTACATGCAGGGTGCCAGACGCATGGATTCCAATGGGTTTGGCTTCAAAAAGGGTGGGCTCCAGGTGCAGAGCACTGCGCCCGGAGCCCACCCAGTTGTGTGACAAAATGACATTATGTTTATGAAATAATGTTCGCTAATGTCTTCCTGTTTCTCCTCCCAGCCAATCCGTATCAAGAAATGTATCATTCTGATATCTATCTGATCTGATCAATATGTATAATAAATACATACAATATGTATAGATTGGTGTGTATTAATAAACAGATTGATAGTATTATTAAATGTATAATATACAGTATATTGATTTTATGGAAAAACTGGTTGCCAACTTAATAAAAAACAGTATCAAGCATACAGCTGCAGTAGTGAATTTTTTTCCTTGTCAAAAGAAGTTTATTGAGTATACAATATTATAAAGATACATAAAGTAAGTTTACAAGGATCTATAAAGTAAGCTCATTGTTTTACAGTAGGGATTATATAGGTAAATATCATGAAATTTCAAATATTAAACATTGGGTTCACGTAAACCTAAATTAAAGATATATAACATTTCCTTAGTTACTTTTGTAGGTATTTAAATGATTTATACCTACTATATATATTGTTTACAGGTAGAGTGTATATAGGTCAAATAAATTCTGATAATGAGCTTTAATCGTAAGGTGGAGAAAAGGAAAGAGAAAGAAGAAAAAGGGTAGAAAGGCAGAGGTCTGGTCCACAAGGTTGTCCCGCTCGTCAGTTTATTATTCTTTTTAGTTCTCTTTGAAGCCTTAGAATGTGTGTCTCTGTAAGTCATTTAATCTGTTACCATGGCAACAGGACAGAGTCAATGAAATTTGACAGGAACTGTTGTTTTATCCAAGGATGCCAAAGTTTTTCAAATTTTGGAATTTGATTTTGATCGATGGCTACCATCTTAGCATGGGACATTGTATTATTCATTCTGTGAATTGTTTCTGCTAGTACCAACGTAGGAGATTTCCATGCTTTGGCCACTGTTTGTTTTGCAGCTGTTATTAGTTGGATCATAAGTTTGAATTGAGAGAGTGTTAACCATTCCGGTTTTAGATTAAGTAAAGTTATATATGGATCTGGTTGTATTATTTTTTTAAATATTTTAGATGCAATCACGAAGACTTCCTTCCAGAAGGTTTGGATTACTGGGCATGTCCACCATATGTGTAAATGTGTGCCTATTTCTGGGCATCCTCGAAAACAAAGAGCTGAGGTATTAGGTGAATATTTTGCCACTCTAGCGGGTACAAGGTACCAGCGAGTTAGGACTTTATAATTTGTCTCCAGTGCTAAGATGTTGGGTGAGGATGACTTAGATGTGAGCCATATGTTAGACCAGTCCGTGTCTTCTAAAGTTCGTCCCAGGTCCTCCTCCCACCTCTGAACGTAAGAGGGTCTATTAAGATTTACTACTCCATATAATTGATTATAAAGTGATGAAATTGTACCTTTAGCAAATGGATCTTTTGTACAGATTGATTCAAAAATGGATAATTGGGATAATGGTGTATCCCCCTTTAGGAATGGTGTATAGAAAATTTTTATTTGGAGATATCTAAATATCTCAGAGTTTGGTAGATCATATTTTTCTCTAAGCGATGGGAATGAAAGGAAGATTTAGATGCTATGAAGTCATTTAGTGTCTTAATGCCTGATGTTGTCCAAGCTTTAAAAGAATTTGGGTAGATCCATGCCGGATAAAAGGCCGGATTTCTGATAAAAGAAAGGAGAGGATTGTGTGGAGATTGTAACTGATATTTGGTTTTTAGTTTATCCCAGAGAGATAAGAAGTGTTTAGTTATGGGATTATGAATTTTAAAGCGGTCTTTAGGATCAAGCCATAACAAGTTTGATATTAATAGAGGGTCATTTTCTGAAGCCTCTATAAATACCCATAATGGGATTTCCTGTTTTGCATGGTATTTGGACAGACTGGCCAAATGTGCTGCTCTGTAGTAGTTAGTAAAATTAGGGTATCCCAGGCCTCCTTTATTTTTGGGAAGATGTAGTGTGTGTATAGGTATACGTGGTTTAGAAGAGCCCCATATAAATGAAGTTGCTCTTTTTTGTACTATTCTCAAAAAATAGGAAGGAATTGGAATAGGGAGGACTCTGAATAGATAAAGCAATTTGGGTAGAATAGTCATTTTGATTGCATTAATCTTCCCTATCCAGGATAAAGGAAGTTGTGACCATTGTTTTATTAGATTTGTGATCTGTCTTAATACAGGAGGATAATTGGTTGAGAATAAGTCAGAATGAGATGCTGTTAAATGAATTCCAAGATATGGGATTGATTTTTCTGCCCATGTGAATGGGAGTGCAGCCCTAGCCGGGATCAATTCCATGTTTGTTAGTGAAATATTAAGCACTAGGCATTTCTTAGGATTAATCATAAGGTCGGATAGGGCTGCAAATCCATCAAGAGCTGGTATTAAGTTAGGACCAGAGACCTGTGGTGATGATAGAAAAAGTAATATATCGTCTGCAAATATACATAATTTGTGTGTAATACCTCCTACTTCAATGCCAGTTATAGTTTGGTTTGTTCTGATGTATTGGGCCATGGGTTCGAGTATAAGGGCAAATAATAAGGGAGATAATGGGCAACCCTGTCGGGTACCTCTTTCGATATTAAAGGCATCAGATTTGTATCCAGCGTATTTTATATAGGCTTTGGGTTTATTATATAATGCTTTGATCCATGTTAAAAAGTGGGGTCCAAAACCCCATTTTTGTAATGAATATTGCATATATTGCCAGGATACTGTGTCAAATGCCCTCTTAATATCGAGAGATAGAAAACATAAAGGGATTTTCCATTTTTTAGCAATATGTGCCAATAACACTGCCCTGCGTATATTATCGCCTGCCTGTCTATTTGGCATGAAGCCTACTTGATCTCTATGTATTAATTTTCCTATAATGCTATTGAGGCGTTTTGCTATTATTTTTGCTAATAATTTAATATCAAGGTTTAACAGAGAGATAGGCCGATAATTCACACAGGAAGTATCATCAGAAAGGGGTTTTGGGATCATACAAACAATTGCCATTAGTGTTTCTTGCCGAAAAGAATGTCCTTCTAGAAGTTTGTTAAAAGTTTCAGCGAGAATGGGAGAGAGTATTTCTGAGAATGTTTTATAGTATAAAGCCGAGTAGCCGTCTGGGCCTGGTCTTTTGTTAAGTTTTAGGTCTTTTATGGCGTTAGCAACTTCATCTATAGTTATAGGCTCATCCAAACTGCTTTTTTGATTCAGAGACAACTCAGGTAAGGTTATTTTTGAGAAGAAGGATTCAGCCTCTGTAGGATTAAATTCATTGTTTGTCTTGTATAAAGTTGCGAGATGTGAGTGAAATTTATGGACTATTTTAACTGGATTACAAGTATAAACATTTTTTGATAATTTCAAACGTATTGGTTTGAAAGATTTGTTAGTTGAATTTAATGCCCGAGCCAAATATGTACCTGGTTTGTTTGTATTCATGTAGAAAAGGTGTTTGGAGCGTTTGAGGGATTTATCAACTGACTCAGTGAGAAATAGATCGTATTCCAATCTAGATTTTTCCAGATGAGATTTTGTACTCTGAGATGGATTATCTTGGAATGATATGTAGGCTGCATTAAAATTGAGTTCTATTTTTTTTGCTAGATTTTTGCGTTCCCTTTTAAATAGTGCCATTTGTCTCTGTATTGTACCACGCAAGACAGGCTTATGAGCTTCCCACAGTGTTATTGGGGAAATGTCTGTTGTATTATTAATTGATATGTATTCCTTTAAAGCTTGTTCAATGGCCATCTGATGTAGTGGGTGTTTGAGCATTATGTCCGGTAAGTACCACGTTGGGTCATGCGCTTTTGGTATGGCTGAGGCTATAGTAGTGTATACTGCATTATGGTCAGACCACGGAATCGGAATTATATCTGATGCAATAATTTCTGGTATCATTACTATTGTTAGAAAAATATGATCTATTCTGGTGAAGGTTTGATGAGGGTGCGAGAAATAAGTGAATTTCTTTTTCATTGGGTTACTTTCTCTCCACGAATCTACCAGATTGTATTTGGAAAGAAGTTGAGAAAAAGGTAATCTAGAGGTTATTTTGGATGGTGTAAAAGGTGATTTATCTAGAAATGGTAGGAGGACCTGGTTCGAATCCCCGCACATTATCACTGTTCCTATTTTGTGTGTATTAATCACTTGTAATATATGTGAGAGGAATGGTGTAGGTTGTTTGTTAGGAGCGTAGTAGGAAATCACTGTGATTGCTGTATCCATTATATAACCCATGAGTATCAGGTATCTACCTTCTGGGTCTTTAATTTCTGATGATAAGGTGAATGGTGTGGATCGGGGAAATGCAATTAGAGTACCCCTTTGTTTGGTACAGGCAGAAGCCGTGTAAATTTGTTGATAAAAAGGAGAAATATATTTTGGAGTAGAATCTTTGGTGAAGTGTGTTTCTTGGAGGCATACTATGTGAGCCTTCTTGTTATGGAAAGTACGGAAGGCTTTGGTCCTTTTTTGAGGGACATTTATTCCCTGAACATTCAGGGAAAGTATATTCAGTGGTGCCATGGCAGCAGATCAAATAGTTTTGACTTACTTTTTTCTGAAAAGATAGAAAAGAAACCAGTGAATTCTGGAGTAAAGAGTAAACAAAAAACATATGAGATTAGATGATACATTGTATAAATTATTTTTTGCAAGTAATCACAATTTACCCGTGAAAGAGAATAAATATCTCTCTCAGGGGAATAAGTGCCTTCATCACACTCCCACATAATATGGTTGGGAGAATAAGGAGGGCTAATGGGGGTACACGGATCTTCCGCTTACAGGAGAGAAGTGCTATGTCAAAAGACATCAAAATCATGATTCATTAATTGGAGTGCAGAATATAGTTTTTGTTGAAATTATTTATTCCAGGGTGGTTGTATATGGTTAGTCTTGCCCTAGGCTAAATAATTCAGTTAGAAAGGTACTGTTAATAACTTTGGTATTGATGAAGATAGTTTGAATTATTTTGGGATTTTAACCCTTTTAGAGTAAACAATTACATATTGTATTCATATGTAACTGTTTAGATATGTTAACTCATAAAATTGAGGTTGTATTGCTTCAGATTAGAATAAACAAAAACATAGTTCTAGGAACTAGTTAGGTACTAATATATTTGTTTTAAGAAAAGAAAGAAAAAGCTTCCATTACTTCTGGATTAGTGAACATATTTGTCCTAAAAAGTAATAAATCTATTGTTATTACCTGAAAATATATAACTGAACAAAAATTTCCTTATTTCACTTATATATTCTAAGGCTATATGAATCAGAAGTAATAAGAAATATAACTGGAATGTAACTTGATCCCATACAGTGTGTGACTATCAGAATGCAGTTACATTCAGTTATAAATACAGGTTTTTTATAGAGAACCATCTCTTAGTATAATAAATGAAGAGATATCAGGAATTAGGATGTCAGTCCATTGAATCTTCTTGGTCCATGGATGATGTGGCATAACGGCCTCTTTTGTGAGAATGATGATTCCCATTTTGTTCTGAAATTTTCTGGGTGCTGCCTGAAGGTGAAGATGATGCCATTCTTCTGCGTGTGGGGGTGTTGCTGCTTGTGGGTTCTGTCAGATTTAATTTTAAAAGGGTTTGTTGTAGTTCATCTGCTGATCTGCTTCTGTAAATTGTACCTTGGTAGTTAAATCTGACTGAAAAGGGGAAGCCCCATTGATACATAATGTTGTGGCGTTGCAGTTCCATTAGTTGGGGTTTCATGGATCGTCTTTTAGTAATAGTAAGTTGGGATAGGTCAGCAAAAATGTGATAATTGTGTCCTTGAAAATTAAGTTCCTTTTTTTCTCTTGCAGCAATTAGTATTTGTTCTTTCGTTCTGTAATAATGAAATTTTGTGATTATATCACGTGGGGGTCCATCTTTCTTTTTGGCTGTGAGGGCTCTGTGTACTCTGTCCAGTTCTAAACGTTCAATAGGGATATCTGGCTTTAGTTCTTGTAATAGAGCAGTAATAGTAGATTGCAGGTCTGTCACAGTTTCAGGTATTCCCCTTATGCGCAAGTTTGAACGTCTGGCTCTATTTTCGTAATCTTCAAGCTTAGTTTGAAGTATTAAATTCTCTTCTTTTAATTGTTCCAATTCTGTTATATTTTCTTGGGTTGTAATTTCAATTTCATCAATTTTTATTTCTAAGGCTGCGGTGCGGTTTCCCAGCTCTCTTATTTCTTTGGTTAGGCTGTTTGTTATTTGGTCTGAGGTTTGTTTTAAAGCCTTATGAAGCATCTTTTCAAATTGTAATAATATTACTGGGGATGCTGAGGAGGCTTGTGGAGAAGTTTGTGAGAGGATTTGTTCTGTATCTGACTCAAATGGAGAGTCTTGCTGTGACATTTTCTGTCTGTGAGAGCGCCCTGATGCTGTATATTGTGAGGTGACTGGAGCTGCTTTAGTTACAGTGAGTGCCTGTGAGCTCTTTGTGAGGTGATTTTTATTTCTGCCACGGCTTCCTCCCAGTACCATATTTCCTGCCCAAACTTTCACAGTTTGTTCCCTGGGGCAAAAAGGTTCAAATGGATACCTTTTGAGCCTGCAGGCTCCGCTTTGTCCTTCTCTTCTCTCCTCAGCGGTGTGGAGCTCTAACAATGCATGTCTGCTCCGCTAGGCTCCGCCTCCTGTAAATCGTTGTGAATTTTTTTCAACCTCCTGAATACTACTGACTGACAGACACATCCGATCTCTATGCTACACTATCCAAGAAAAAAGTTCTAGTATCTGCGAGTAGATGTAAATAAAAGGGTAGGATATACACAGGGAAGTATTTGACCAAATCTAGCCATGTAAATAGCCTATATATAGCCATGTGGCCATGTCCACTGCTTAAATATGTGTAGCGGGTATCTTGTTTTTCCCACGACCCCACCAAGCTGGCCGGAGCATTGTACACAGGCTTTCCAGCTTGAGTTAAGGAGAAAGCACCTGTCAGTGTCTGTATGGGCTTTTTCACCCCCCTTTTTCTCCCTGTTTCACTGACTGAGTTTAATGTAATATGAGCTGACACACACACAGAGCTGTTCATTCTGTAGCCTCCCTTGTGCCCCTATTAGCAGGAAGAAAAAAGCCAATTAAATGCAGAGTTACAGCAGCCAATCAGGGAGACTGTACTGAACTGCAGGAAGCAGCTGCAATGGATTCTGGGACATGCAGTTCCCTCACAAAACGCCCCCATAGACTGGTATACAGAGAGAAAGCCCTGGATGCTCTGCACAAAAAGGAGCTGAGGACTCCATTTTGTGTCCTAAGGGAAAGCCAGTCACGATGAGGCAGTCAGAGGGATCAGACCTGTAGGAGAGATGCTGTCTTTCATATGATCTCCCCGTGCAATTCAGGCCTTCACTGCAAGTAGGGACATCCAGCCTGAGAGAGGGGGATTCCAGGTGTGTATCGAGGCGCACCTGCACTGACGGTTTAGTGTTCCAGTGTGAGGTGACTAGTCGGGTCACCAAGAAAGCCTGCTGTTCTGGGATGTTCGTTTAGGCCTTGATCACAGTATTTGGTGAGAGGACATTTTGCCCATCTGCTGGGAACAAAGACACCATAGAAGGAGTATGAACACTGTATACAGACATCGTTGCGGGTAGTCATATTGCTGACACTTGTAGTGCCACAGGGATAAGGGATAAGGTTATCTATTTCTGGGACGCTGTATACAGACATCATTGTCTTCTCACCTTGCTGAGGAGGATCCTGCCTATTCCACTTGATTAGCTAGGCCAGTTGTGTTGTCTGGGCCCGCTATACAGGAGTTTAGGTGCACCTATGAAAGTGGCTAGGTGAAGACACCAAATCTTAGCTTTTCTTCAAAAGGACTGAAGCTACTAGTGCCATACGGATCCGCACACACATATTCAGGGCTCTGTATATACCTGTTGACTTGTCGTGTAGTTTAACCACTTAATAACCGGGCCATAACCGTATGACGGCTACAGCACGGCTCGATAACTCTGGGAGGGTGTACTATGACATCCTCCCAGAATCGTGCTCCCGCACACTCCCTGGGGCGAGCACACGGGGATGTCCCTGCCTGCCGGGTTCACGGAACCCAGCGAGTCACGGATCACGGTAAAGGGCCAATTAAAGCAGCCCTTTACCACGTGATTGCTCCGTCCAATGACGGAGCGATCAATGTCAACAAACCGGCATCATGTCCGGTCCCCCCCCCCCTTGCTCACACCAATCATGTGAGCAGCGGAGAGAGAAGCTGCAGTGTGAGGTTATATTCTGCAAATAAATAAAAAAATAAGTTTATTCTGATAAATATTTTTCCAACAACCACCATTTACCAATCATATATTTATATTGAGTTCCATCCGGGGAGCATGATCTGTTTGCCCTTTCAAAAGTCTCAAATTTGTTCAGCACTACAATGGTGGAGATAACACCCAATCTTTTACTAATTCAATTTAATAGATAGCAAAGCCAGTACACAAACAAAGCTCCAATGATCAATATTTCCATTGGACCCAGGTAACACTTTGAGAGGGGCGGCAAATTGACACCCAAGAGACGGGGTTGGCAACCCGCCGATCACGGTCTACCTGTTGACAGCGCGCAGGTGACAGGTAGATCGCAAACAGGTTCCTGCACCGCCGACCCCTGCCTTCTAGCTGCCGATCCTTCTTTCCCCACCCAGCCTCCAACCTCTTCAGCTGCGCCTGTCCCGCTCTCTCCCATTCTCCCTCTCTGCCTCCGCAAGCCTCCTCCACCGCTGTCATTAGTGAACAGCAGAGAGCAGGAGGCAGTTTAGCGAAGGACGGACTACAGGAGGAGGAGCTGCCAAAATTACCTTTTGAAGCTTAACCATAGGTGACTGGTTGCTAGGACACAGGGCAGTCCTAAGAAAAAAATCACCAGCTTGCTAATATGAAAAGTCAATCTGCTGGCTCCGCCCCCGGCCTCTGTCCAGAACTGTGCTGCCTTCTGCTCCCAGCTGTGAAGGTAGGACACTGCTATGGGAGGGAAGGGGGGGGGGTTTGATAAATACAGTAATTAATACAATGATACCCCTCTACAAAGCAACATATTTGTCCCGAGGATGCCCCAAAAAATATGAAAAAGTCTGGCACTTGTGGGCAAACTCAGAGTCTGGGATGATCAGCCCATGGGGGATTCCCCTGATTAAATACCTTCAATTATTACCTGGCCCTGTTGAGTGCTGAGGTCCATGCCCCAGACAAGTGAGTGGTGGTGTTGGTCCAGAGATCAAGTGATCACACTTAATCCTAATTGTTCTTGTAGTGTCCAGCTCAGGCAGAGAAGAGGGATGAGAAGTCCTACAGGAAAAGATATCTCCTACCATCATCCTACCATGTGAAACCTGGGTACCAAATATGGGGTTGTTTTGGTTCTTTAGTTATAGTTAGAAATGTTTAGTTTTGAGATACACGGTGAGTTGTATGCTGTTATGCACAAGGCTATGTGCACCAATAGGCCGAGCTATGCCCCAATGTCCCTGTTTTGTACCCTCACAGTGAAAATTTCCAATAAAAATAATTGTCAAAAAAAGAAAAAAACCTCACTCATAAATTGTGGTCAAACCAAGGTGCTTACATACTGTCCAGCTACTGTAAAATATTTGTGGCTATTGACCCTGAAATAGTACTGTCTAATGTATATTGCAGGATAAAACCTACCTCGTCTCTCCATCTTACACTGCGGTCTTACCAAGGTGCTTATATACTTTTAAGCCACTGCACAATATTTGCGGCTATTGTCTTGAAAATAATAAACTTTCATTTTTATTTCAGGATTAAACCTGCCTCGTTTCCCTCTTACATTGCGGCCTTACTAGGTTGCTCGCATACTGTTCAGTCACTATAGAATATGTGCAGCTATTGTCTGAAATAATACACTCTAAAAAAAAATCAGGATACAACTGGCCTCATCTCTCCCTCTTACATTGTAGCCTAAAGTATCTGCTTACGTACTGTCTAACCACTGTACAACATGTGTGGAAAATGTCTTTAAAAGATTATATACTCAAATATTTATTTCAGAATAACACCTGCCTCCCTCTTATAATACTACTTAAAGCGGAGTTCCACCCAAAAGTGGAACTTCCGCTCATTTGTCTCCTCTCCCCTCCAGTGCCACATTTGGCACCTTTTGGGGGAGGGGGGAGCAGATACCTGTCTTTGACGGGTATCCTATCCCCACTTCCGGGAGTCCGGGCTGCAGCAAATTACATAGTTACATAGTTACATAGTAGGTGAGGTCGAAAAAAGACACAATTCCATCAAGTCCAACCTATGTGTGTGATTATATGTCAGTATTACATTGTATACTCCCGTATGTTGCAGTCGTTCAGGTGCTTATCCAATAGTTTCTTGAAACTTTTGATGCCCCCTGCTGAGACCACCACCTGTGGTAGGGAATTCCACATCCTTGCTGCTCTTACAGTAAAGAACCCTCTACGTAGTTTAAGGTTAAACCTCTTTTCTTCTAATTTTAATGAGTGGCAAGTCTTGTTAAACTCCCTTTTGTCACAGCTCGGCTCCCCCCTCCCTCCTCCTTCCCCCACCACCAAGCCAGTAGGAGAGTGCAGGGGTGCCTCACGCATGCGCAGTAGGGACCTGGCATGAAGCCGTAATGCTACACTGCCAGGTTCACTTACCTGCAATGGCAGTGGGAGCACCCAACAGCTGATGGAAACATCAGCTGCAGTGCCGACATCGCTGGACTCCAGGACAGGTAGCTGTCCTATTATTAAAAGTCAGAAGCTGTAGTATGTATAGCTGCTGGCTTTTAATTTTTGCAGGGGTGGGCAGACCTCCTCTTTAATCAAGATGCTTATATACTGTCCCGTCACTGTACAATATGCGTGTCTGTTGTTTCTGAATCTTACACTGCAACTTTACCTGCTTACTTACTCTCCAACATTATAAAAGTCTATATAATGTTTATTTGAAGTTAAAACCAGGCCTTGTCTCTCCCTCTTACATTGCGGCCTAATAAGCCTGCTTACATAGCGTCTAAGAAGGAACAGCAGAGGGCACCAGACTGCAGTAGTATGAGCACAGTTTTTTTAAAAAGACAATTGGCAACTCACTTTTAGATTTGAAAACAAAGCATGTCTCCATGATATAGATCACTGCTCTCCGTAGGTCCACAAGGTGTATGATCAGAATGCTGCTGAACTACCTTTGGAAGATTTCCCCTCTTTTACTTTTCTGAGGACAACCCACATTTTGGAGAACAAATGGAGAGGGTGAGTCTCCCTAATGGGGGCCCAAACAGCAATAAAAACTGACATGTGTTCTAATCCCTCTCCTCTCTATCTAAAACTAAAAAAAAATTTTGCCTTTAGTTATACTTTAAGTCCATGCAATTACACATCCAAAATATGTGAGGTCAGAAAAGAGTATCACTGGTGCTCTGTTTGAGAATCACATTGTTCTGCAACATGACATACAGCCTGAATGTATCTCCCAAGCATGTAATTCAAAGGATTGCTGTTGTTCCCATGTCCCCTTCCGTGCAGTATGGTATATTATTTTATTATTATTATATTTTTTTGCATTGCTACATGTCCCCCTTGACAGCTCTCTATGCCCTTTTTTGACAACGCCTTACCTATTAGCTTTAAAAATGGCCAGAATCAAGATTTGTCCCGTCCATATACTTCAAGAGGGTTCCATTTCAAGTTCAGAATTTTCTGACTTTATGCAGAATTTGACAAACACCTGCGAACCAAACTTGAATGCATGGTCCCTATTCCCTATTCCCTAATACACATATAACAACCAGGGCTGACATGGTCATAATACAGGTAGTCCCCGGGTTACAAACATGATAGGGACTGTAGGTTTGTTCTTAAGTTGAATCTGTTTGTAAGTCGGAACAGGTACATTTTTTTAAGTGTAGCTCCAGCCAAAAAATCTATTTTTAAGCTTTTTGGATAGCATTGGGAAGGGTTATCACCCCTGTAACATTTGTTTTGTTGTCTCTGCCCCTGTTCAGAAGATTTCACCTCACATTCTGTCCCAATGACAATTGGATTTTGAAAATTTTGGGCTGTTAGGCAAACAGCCTAACAGCCTCGCTCTTCCAGAACGCCGGGGAGACCACACTTGGCTGCCATGATGGCCGCCTTGCCGCCCATCGTGGGATCATCGGCGGATTGCGCACACCTGATGGATAAATGCAAGGTATACACACCCCCTTAATTATGGGTATAAAAACCTATACTTGATGTATGTTCTCAATCCCCTCCTATCTGGTGAACTGCAAACACATCCTACTGTCTGCCATCACTCCTGCTGTGACTTTTGGCCATCACATAGTAAGTACACTCCCCAAGCCATGTGTTGTTATAGCATCGTTTTGCCCCAAACAGTCGGGGTTTACCGACCCCTATGATTGCTAATATACTTTTTGACCACTGATAATATATGTGGTCACATACTTTACAATTATATACTTTGTTTATTCTTAGACTGGTTGACTCAGGTTTGGATACCACCACCTGAGTCTTATACAGCTTATGACCAATCCCGGGTTGGCTAACAAGCAACAGTCTAGTTATATGGGACAACCTGATGCATCCACATGCGCTATTTAGCACTCTCTGAGGTAATAATAATATCTTGTTTTTTCACACTATCACTCCCCAACGGTCCCCTTTTCCCTTTCTTCCCTTTTCTTTTCCCCCCTTTTTCCCCCTCCCCCTCCCCCTATTCCTCCCCCCCCCCCCTCACTGGCACTCACTTGCACCTATCATGCTCTTTTATATTCCATCACATCTAGATTGCATGCTTCTTCTCACCCCCTCACTTCTTCTCTTTCACTTTCTTTTCACTCCGTCACCATCACTTCTCTTTAGCACAGACAGAATACGTATTAATATCTTTGCAGTTTTGCTCCGTATATGGTATTTCTTTTTAAATATACACCAGATGAATATGGTTCAGAACCCCTTTTGGTTTGGGCCATATATATCATATTTACAATGCCCTTGATCCTTTAGTGGCTTTCTTAGCCCACAGATTAAATCTGACTATCCCAACATGGGCTTTTATTTATTATTCCTTGCAAATCTTCATCGTAGGTGATTTGGTGCTTCCCGGCCGGTCGTCTACATTGGCGGGCGGTGCTCAAAAGTGTGACCTCTCGTAAGCCACGTTGCTTCTCACCATCCTGGTCTGGGTTGTGGCGGCGGTAGAGGAGGTTGGAATCCTCCACTGGAGAAGGGGACAAAGCAATATATCTTTTAAAGGGATCTCCATGTGGGAATCTGTGTTTTCTGTTGGACATACCTTTACTTGGTAACTATACTGTATCGATGTATTATATAATCAATGTAGTTTATACTATATCTATATGAATGGAACATGTATATGTATATCAACTCTACTTTCGTGTTCTCCCTAGCAGACTGATCCTCTGAAGAAGACCCCAAGTATAGGGGTTGAAACGCGTCAGGTTTAATGTTCATGTTATAAAGTATTGTTATGAACAAATGTCTGCATATGTATGTTCAGCTTATTATTCTTTTAAATAATTCCCACTGAAGCTCATTGTTTTTAACTTTGATGGTTTATTATTATTCAATAAAATTGTTATACTTTTTTCAACTTTGACTATATCTGTTATTGTGCTGCCTAAAAACCCCAATGTGGGGAAACCTTCCTTCTTTTGTTAGGCAAACATGGACTGGTGATAAAGCATCAGTGGAGGCACCTTTTTCCCATATTAACTCTTACAGGAGTGAATTTCCCTTCCTAGGGGTAGATTTCCTCTCACTTCCTGTTGTCTCCCTCTGTTTGTAAGTAGGAGTCCTTTGTAAGTCAGATGTTTGTAAGTAGGGGACCGCCTGTATGGTCCACTTGCTCCTGCCTTCATTCCTTAGGGCACTTTCACACTGGGGCGGGGGGGGCATCGGCGGTAAAGCGCCAATATTTTTAGCAGTGCTTTACCGTCGTTTTAGCGGTGCTTTTCGTCCGCTAGTGGGGCGCTTTTAACCGCCCGCTAGCGGCCAAAAAAGGGTAAAAAGTGAAGCACTTTGCAGGCGCTTCAGCAGTGATGGCCATTGATTTTAATGGCAGGGACATTTTAGGAGTGGTGTATTCACCGGTCCCGCAACGCCCCAAAGATGCTGCTTGCAGGACTTTTTTTCCTGTCCTGCAAGCGCACCACTCCAGTGTGAAAGCACTTGAGCTTTCACACTGGAGTGACAGGAGAGGTGCCTTACGGGTGCTTTGCAGGCGCTATAGCGGCTGCAAAGCGCTTCAGTGTGAAAGTAGCCTTACTAGGGCCAAGAAAGTTTCCATTCCATTTTGTGATAAATAGAAGTGTGTACTTATTAATGATGTCACATAAATATTTGTTTTTGTATAACATTGTTTATAAGCAGACAGCAAAGTAAGTAATCACCATATTGGATAGTAAAAAAGCTTGCTAACATGGTTTGCAGACTTTCTTCAACCAACTTTGTAGTTTTAGTTATATAAGTGAATGCTTCTGTCCTACAAGGGATGAGTCATTGCTGTAACACCATTGCAATTTCCTTATTGTTCTGCTAAATGACGTTCCCGACAGCAACTGCTTTATGAGTTGCTAAAAATGGGTATTGCCTCAACCTGATCACTTACTAATTAAAACGTATATTGTGCTGCTTTTCTCAAATAGTTTCATAAACATGCAAATGCTTACCTTGAAGAATCTCATTTACATCTTGATAATGAGTTGATTTGTAATGATACATTCCAACATGCTACTGGAATAACTTCCTGATTGCAGAAATGTATACACTATTATTATTTTTGATTTTTTACTAAATATCCAACATGTTTTATCACAATTTATGTATACCTTATGCTTGGTAACATACTGTATTATAGATTTCCTAATTTAATGTCAGAATCGGGCATATAAATCAAATTGGTGAAATCTTTTTTTTTTTTTTTACCATAATATCAACATTTATGAAAAGTATGACATTTTTTGGAACACCACAAAACATAGATTAGGGTTATTTCTATTGTATTCTACAACCTCAGAACTTTGATAGTGTTTGTAAAACATAACAGGCATAACAGGGCTAGATTAGGGGAAAATGATGCCTATGCACCACCCACAAATGGTGCCCCCCTCTACCACTCCATTACTTGTTTGTCTGTGCCTCTGGAGTGGATCTAATGGGAGTGGTTTCATAATTATCAGTTAGCTGTGGCAGCTGCAGGGCACTAATGAGGAAAGCTGCTGGGCCTGCATCCCCTTAGACGTGTTCCTACTGGAAATATCTCAGAAAACAGACATTTTTGTTGCAGATGTCTGAAATCTGACTTGTATCTTAGGCAGACTTCTGGGAAAATTGGTTAGCCAATCACACAAGCAGGAAATTATGTTTCTGGAAAATGGTCAGTACACATTCTGTGTACAGAACAACTCCATGTAGCCATATTGTTTTGCATTTATAGAAAATTACAGTAGCTGCACATTGAAAAGGAAAGGTAATTTTTAATAACATTCAATTACAATATGACCTGTATTGCAGTTGTACACACTATATTATTTTTTCTTTATTTGCTATTTTTTCCCTCATGAAAGTGGAGTTACCCTTTAACTGGCAAGATATTACGATTTAAAAGATGCTGAATGTGAAATAAAAGTGTAGCACCTTCTTGCTCAGTGCATAGTTTTGTGTCTCCCTGCATACCAGGGAGGCTATTAGGTAAATTTAGGTGTTCTCTGCCTATCAGGGAGCAGTGATCCATTGATAGGATCTGCTCATTGTGCTCAGGTGCTGCTTATTTTGTCTGCCTGTTTCGCACTGGTCCAATTGAACAAGGCAAATTGGACAGTGGGAGGAAACCTGACAAATGGGAGCATAGGCATAGTTACAGCCCTGGTCATTAGCAGAAGTAGGTGCCTCAGGGCATGCTGGGTGACTGTATATATGCCTAGGGCACATATGGTTGGGGTCTTCGGCTGGAGAGCAGAGTCCCGGAGGGGGGGGGGCTGCTGCCCTTCCTCTGAAGAGGCTGCCAGGTGGTCAAACAGAGGGCCAGAATTGAGGAAGTTGCAAACCAGATGTCTTGCAGAGCTGACTAAGAGGGAGACGCAACTAGAAGGCTTTGTTTCTGGCTACAGTGAGTACAGACCTGCGTCTAAGGGCCTGTTCTGTGAGGGCCATCCCTTCAGGCTAGAGAAGTCAGTGGACTGGTATCAGCTAAAGAAGATACTAGTAAGTGTCCTGAAGAAAAGTGGTACATTGAGTCTGCTGCCAGGACAAGCAAATGACTTATCTTCCCACACAGCCATAGTGTGGTCTAGCAGTGAATCTGCTATCCGGATCAATTTATGGGGATCAAGTTGAGAGTTGTCCTCATCTGTGCATAGTTCAAGTTGGAGTATCCCACTAATCCCTTCTCCTATCCAAGTTCTAACAATATATACAAAAATAAACCAAAAACAACTACCCTAGACTGATTATTGGATAACGAGCAGAAGAGTGTGTGGGTGTAGTGTGAAAATTTCCAAGTGTCTGTCTGCAGGAAAATCAGAGGGAGGCCCAGGGACAACTATACTCATCAACCCCTACGGGGGCAGTGCTACAAAAATTAGGAAATTAAATAAACCTTCAGTTTTCTTCCACATCAGCCCCAGGCAGAACCCCACAGCCCCAAAATCAAGCAACTTTATTTAGAAATATTGAGAGAAATCACTTATTTGATAAATGAAAATTACAAATATTTATGTTGCACCCTCCTAAATAGGTGGTGGGATTATGTAAATATAGTTCTGGCTGACTGTATCCATTTAGTTTTGCAAAAAAACTGTGAAAACAATCTGCACAGTTAATAATAAAAGTCAATAAATGCATGAAAAATAAAATAAACGCATGAAGAATAAAATAAAACTATAAAATCAAAAGTGATTTCTGCTAACACATCAATTAGTGCTTTTCACCACACTTCAACATGATATATAACTTCCTCCATGATACAGCACAATCCCATCAATTAATATGCCAGTCCTTAATTCAAAACAATATAATGGTCCTTCAATGTCCAATAAAGCTATATTTCCTCCATCACCATGATGTGATTTATCTCTTCCTTCCTCTTTTCTCAAACTCTGTGATACATGCAAACCTGGGTATGAGAACACTGGCTGTACTAATCACTATGACCCATGTTTATTCATGCTGAGATACATAGCACTGTGTGGGTGCTTTTTAAATGTAAGCTTTGCTTTTAGGAGCTTTTAATAAATTGTTACTATTCAGAGAGCAATATTGTGGTCCCATTCTATTTTTGCATATGATGTATTTGTGGTCAGGAATACTGAGGGGGAAGGAGCAAGAGGAATAGCTGATGCCACATATGCTCAAGGTGGGGCAACAAGTGTATTATTAAGGTGAGCGCATTTTATCACTGGGTGTTTGCATGTGTCACAGAATTTGAGAAAAGATGAAGGAGGAGATAAATCACATCATGGTGGTGAAGGTAATGCAGCTTTCTTGGACATTGAAGGACCATTAAATTTGTTTTTAAATTAAGGACTGTCACATTCTTTGATGGGATTGGGCTGTATTGTGGAGAATGTTATAAAAATGTAGTTTTCGGCTCACTGTAACCACTGTGACTGTGTTGATTGTTTTAGACTGTTCTATGTTTCAGGAAGAGATAAGGTAAAGGACTGACGATTTTTAATGCATTTTTCTTGCATTGGGGCCCTGATGGTTCTAGTTATGCCACTGGCTGATCGGAGTGTTCTGGTGGGGGGGGTCCCCTTGTTAGAACACAACAGCTCAGCGGGGGGAGATGGCTGAACTAACCTTGCATGGTTAGTATAGAGGCTCCGACCAGAGCTGTCGCTGGAGTGCACAAAAAAAAAAAAAGACTAGTTTTTACCCGGCTTTACCCTATCCAAGTTAACCAAATATAAAAACACCAAGAAGAAAACCCCTAGATTGTTCATTGAGGTGAAGAGTGACTGTGACCATGTGCCTAGTTTTGGGGAAACTGTGGGGGAAATCTTTTACAGCAGCTCCTTCAGGAGTAGCGCTACATTTATGTTTGCTATATAATTGCTTTCAATTAACAATTCTCACTTTGATGTTCACAAATTCACACCTCAAAGTTTTCCCTATTTAGCAGTATGCAGAATTACCTAAATGATCAGACAGAGAGTAAATGCAGTTTCAAGTCCATGGAACACTCCATAATGAACAGCGAGACCGTCAATGCATTGCAAGATCGGAGGGCATTGACTGCTGCATGCTTTGGCCAATCACAGCACGCTCTGCCATGAGAGCCATGATTGGCCAAAGGCAGGGTGCAAAGTGCAACTGAAGTTGCACTGAAAGTGCACTTGGAAGTGCAGTCGCTGTAAATCTGAGGGGTAGATCTGAAATGAGGGGAAACTCTGCTGATTTTATTATCCAATCATGTGCAAGCTAAAATTCTGTTTTTTTATTTTCCTTGCATGTCCCCCTCAGATCTACAGCGACTGCACTTCCAAGTGCACTTTCAGTGCAATTTCAAGTGCACTTTGCACTTGTAGTTTGCACTTGTAGTGCAAAGTGGATTTGCCTTTAGTAAATAACCCCCTATGTGTCACGGTTTAGCCTGTAGTTCCCTGCTGGACCTGTGAGTCTATTTACATGTGTTATTTGGCTTCTGTGTTCACCTATGGGTGTCACCTGCTGTCGCCTGCTAGGTTTATATTCCTTTCCCTTTTAGAACTTCCTGGTCTGCCTCCCAGTTTTCTTCCATATATAAGACATGCTCAGTGCAGCCCGCATTGCCTGAGCGACTTCCCAGTTTCTCTGAGCTCCTGGCTTGCCTTGCGTTACTTGTAGTCTGTGCCTGACTTCCCATGTATTGACCCTGACTTTGTCTAGTGTTTTTGCTTGCCTGCTGCCCACCCTGACCTTGGCTCATTTCCTGGATCCTCCTCTGTCTACCACCATTTGTACTCTGCATACAGTACATTAGTGGTCTCTGTATTGTCAGCTGGGCGCACTTGGGGACCATGGATCTGGTTCCAGCTTGCAGCAAGTCCATCCCCAACATCAGGGGCCCTGGTGAAGAAGCAGGCTGGGGCTTAGACTCCGCGATTGTTGGGAATGGGGGAAATTCTTTGAGGGTCTTTACAGCACTGCTTTGTTAGTGTTTAATCACTTGAAGGTATGAGCATATAATCAAATCATATAAGTCAATGCAGTCCCAATGCACCTGATGTGAACATGCCCATTTAGACTGGTGCTTTGCATTGTGATTAACATAAAAGGTGTTTAGTGTGTTGTTTTGCTTTGTCAAACTATTCATAATGAATAAGCTGCCTTAGAGCCCTTTCACACTGGGGTGGTTTGCAGGCGCTATTGTGCTAATAATAGCGCCTGCAAACCGACCCGAAAGTGCCGCTGCCTTAATTCCAGTGTGAAAGCCCCGAGGGCTTTCACACTGGAGCGATGCGCTGGCAGGACGGTAAAAAAAAGTCCTGCCAGCAGCATCTTCGGAGTGGTGAAGGAGCGGTGTATATACCGCTCCTTTACCGCTCCTGCCCATCGAAATCAATGGGAATGCGCGACTATACCGTGCGGCAAAGCGCCTCTGCAGAGGAGCTTTGCGGTGGTATTTAACCCTTTCTCGATGGTAAAACGCCGCTAATAATATCGGCGTTTTACGGCCGACGCCGCCACCTGCCCCAGTGTGAAAGGGCTCTTAATGAAATGCGCATGCAGTAATGCGCCAAAATGCGCTTCTAGTGCCTGAATGGGCCTGAAGATAGAGTTGAAATGCTCTCTTTAGAATACCCTGCCCTCTGAGATCCTCTGAATCGCATACCTATGTAAAGAGTGAGCACACAAGTACATACATCTACATAGTTACATAGTTACATAGTAGATGAGGTAGAAAAAAGACACAAGTCCATCAAGTCCAGCCTATGTGTGTGATTATATGTCAGTATTACATTGTATATCCCTGTATGTTGTGGTCGTTCAGGTGCTTATCTAATAGTTTCTTGAAACTATTGATGCCCCCCGCTGAGACCACCGCCTGTGGAAGGGAATTCCACATCCTTGCCGTTCTTACAGTAAAGAACCCCCTACATCAGTGGTCATAAACCCTGTCCTCAGGGCCCGCTAACAGGCCACGTTTTATGTATTACCTTGGGGAGATGCAGACTAGAATACTGCAATCACTGAGCAGCAAATGATATCACCTGTGATGTATTTCCGTTATCTTGTAAACCTGGCCTGTTAGTGAGCCCTGAGGACAGGGTTGATGACCACTGCTCTACATAGTTTAAGGTTAAACCTCTTTTCTTCTAATTTTAATGAGTGGCCACGTGTCTTGCTAAACTCCCTTCTGCGAAAAAGTTTTATCCCTATTGTGGGGTCACCAGTACGGTATTTGTAAATTTAAATCATATCCCCTCTCAAGCGTCTCTTCTCCAGAGAGAATAAGTTCAGTACTCGTAACCTTTCCTCATAACTAATATCCTCCAGAACCTTTATTAGCTTAATCTCACACAGAATGGAATATCAGGGATCCCCATACACACCAACAAACCTGCTTTTTCTAAGACTAGAGTGTCATGATTCTAGATTTTCTTCTACCAACCTGGTGAAATGGGAAGTGTCCTGTGAGATATAAATGTATTGCAAAATGTATCTAGTGGGATGCACTTTAGACTGATGAAAGAATGTTTTGGACTTACTTACAGCTATACAAATGCAATTTGAATGCAATGAGAATTGTGGATAAGTAGTGAGTACTTTTGCCCTGCAGCACTGGGGTCCCAGAAACAGTTGCTATGTGGAGCAGTATCTGTACACTATTTTGGGTTTCCTCCAGATGCTATGGTCTTATCCCAAAGAAATAGAATAAACTATATGTATTGCCTTCTTCATAAACTTGTCCTGGGGAAATGATAACTGTGAGTGGCTTGTGTGAACCAATAAGGAGTCAGCATCCTAATTGATAAATAAATATATACCTGTATTGGTGTTATGGATGCTATGAATTTTCTAACCTACAGTATAATCAGTAGCTGCTTTGCATAATATATAATCCCATTTATGCTATATTACATAATATGACCCAAAAAACTAATTATGCAGAAAATAAATGGGGAGTACATTTACAGTCCATAACACAGAATGAAATAGAAACAGCATTATTGCTGGCAGCATTTTTATTCTCTGAATAAGCAGGTGTTCTGATTTACAAACCAGTCCCCATGGAGCATTAAAGCAGGTTTTTCCAAATACGTGTCATGTATCTTATGTCATGCATTGGTGAGCCATACAAGAGGTAAAGACACCCAGAGAAAAGGCAAAGACACCAGAGGCTTATGCGTAAGTCCCTTTAGCTTGGCACTGATTTGACAAACTTTTACAGTTGAAGGCATTTTTATAAACAGTGATATCTTAATGCAGTCATGTTTTCTGTGCATAATCATAGTTGTATGAATAAATTTATCTTCAGGCTTTTTGTTTGCATAGATCCTGATTTCTCTGGATGGCTTAAGGTCCTGCTATGAAATAGCTTGGAGACATTTTACTGCTTCAAAAGCATACACCAAAATAAGTAACTTAATAGTTCAAAGTCCCTGTAGCCTACTGTCACTGTGTATGTCATCACTGCATCTGCTGCACTTAAAAAGGTCCTTCACTTAAAAAATATACTCTATATCTACATTATTCAAGGCAATCTGTTTTATCTATCTGTTGGTTTGAGGTTGGACCTTCATCATGTTTCCATAGACCAATATGATGATGATGAGCACCATACATGTTCTGCCATACACATTATTCTGGCTCTCTATAGCCAGTCATCCCCACCACCTTAGATTCAGAACACTGTGATGTGGACCTTTTACCCATCTAATATTAGTTTGGAACCCCAATTTGATTTATCAATCACCTGAAGCCCGGGTTCTGATTGGCTTCCCTGAGCCTTTCAAGCTACCATCTGGCCAGTAGCGATATAAAAAATATGTGTGCAGGCAAACTCCCAATCTATTTACTGGTTAGGTGATGATGACAGCCTTAGAGCTACTCTGCTTCTATGCACATGGTAAAGGTTTGCAGCTGTGACCTGTAACATTTTCTAGATGAAAATATTGGGGTTGTACCAATACCACTTTTTTAAGACCGAGTACAAGTACTGATACTTTTTAAGTACTCGCCGATACCGATTACCAATACTTTTTTTATGTCATATGACAGTGGCACTAATATGCAGCACTGATGGGCACTGATAGGTGGCACTGATGGGCACTGATGAGGCGTGGACTGTGTCAATAGTTTTTTATTTTTATTTTTTTTGCAATTTTATTTTTCCTTGTCAAAAGAAGTTTATTGAGTATACAATATTATAAAGATACATAAAGTAAGTTTACAAGGATCTATAAAGTAAGCTCATTGTTTTACAGTAGGGTTTATATAGGTAAATATCATGAAATTTCAAATAATAAACATTGGGTTCATGTAAACCTAAATTAAAGATATATATCATTTCCTTAGTTACTTTTGTAGGTATTTAAATGATTTATACCTACTATACATATTGTTTACAGGTAGAGTGTATATAGGTCAAATAAATTCTGATAATGAGCTTTAATCGTAAGGTGGAGAAAAGGAAAGAGAAAGAAGAAAAAGGGTAGAAAGGTAGAGGTATGGTCCACAAGGTTGTCCCGCTCGTCAGTTTATTATTCTTTTTAGTTCTCTTTGAAGCCTTAGAATGAGTGTCTCTGTAAGTCATTTAATCTGTTACCATGGCAACAGGACAGAGTCATTGAAGTTTGACAGGAACTGTTGTTTTATCCAAGGATGCCAAAGTTTTTCAAATTTTGGAATTTGATTTTGATCGATGGCTACTATCTTAGCATGGGACATTGTATTATTCATTCTGTGAATTGTTTCTGCTAGTACCAATGTAGGAGATTTCCATGCCTTGGCCACTGTTTGTTTTGCAGCCGTTATTAGTTGGATCATAAGTTTGAATTGAGAGAGTGTTAACCATTCCGGTTTTAGATTAAGTAAAGTTATATATGGATCTGGTTGTATTATTCTTTAAAATATTTTAGATGCAATCACGAAGACTTCCTTCCAGAAGGTTTGGATTACTGGGCACGTCCACCATATGTGTAAATGTGTGCCTATTTCTGGGCATCCTCGAAAACAAAGAGCTGAGGTATTAGGTGAATATTTTGCCACTCTAGCGGGTACAAGGTACCAGCGAGTTAGGACTTTATAATTTGTCTCCAGTGCTAAGATGTTGGGTGAAGATGACTTAGATGTGTGCCATATGTTAGACCAGTCCGTGTCTTCTAAAGTTCGTCCCAGGTCCTCCTCCCACCTCTGAACGTAAGAGGGTCTATTAAGATTTGCTACTCCATATAATTGATTATAAAGTGATGAAATTGTACCTTTAGCAAATGGATCTTTTGTACAGATTGATTCAAAAATGGATAATTGGGATAATGGTGTATCCCCCTTTAAGAATGGTGTCCAGAAATTTTTGATTTGGAGATATCTAAATATTTCAGAGTTTGGTAGATCATATTTTTCTCTAAGCGATGGGAATGAAAGGAATGATTTAGATGCTATGAAGTCATTTAGTGTCTGAATGCCTGATGTTGTCCAAGCTTTAAAAGAATTTGGGTAGATCCATGCCGGATAAAAGGCCGGATTTCTGATAAAAGAAAGGAGAGGATTGTGTGGAGATTGTAACTGATATTTGGTTTTTAGTTTATCCCAGAGAGATAAGAAGTGTTTAGTTATGGGATTATGAATTTTAAAGCGGTCTTTAGGATCAAGCCATAATAAGTTTGATATTAATAGAGGGTCATTTTCTGAAGCCTCTATAAATACCCATAATGGGATTTCCTGTTTTGCATGGTATTTGGACAGACTGGCCAAATGTGCTGCTCTGCAGTAGTTAGTAAAATTAGGGTATCCCAGGCCTCCTTTATTTTTGGGAAGATGTAGTGTGTGTATAGGTATACGTGGTTTAGAAGAGCCCCATATAAACGAAGTTGTTCTTTTTTGTACTATTCTCAAAAAATAGGAAGGAATTGGAATAGGGAGGACTCTGAATAGATAAAGCAATTTGGGTAGAATAGTCATTTTGATTGCATTAATCTTCCCTATCCAGGATAAAGGAAGTTGCGACCATTGTTTTATTAGATTTGTGATCTGTCTTAATACAGGAGGATAATTGGTTGAGAATAAGTCAGAATGAGATGCTGTTAAATGAATTCCAAGATATGGGATTGATTTTTCTGCCCATGTGAATGGGAGTGCAGCCCTAGCCGGGATCAATTCCATGTTTGTTAGTGAAATATTAAGCACTAGGCATTTCTTAGGATTAATCATAAGGCCGGATAGGGCTGCAAATCCATCAAGAGCTGGTATTAAGTTAGGACCAGAGACCTGTGGTGATGATAGAAAAAGTAATATATCGTCTGCAAATATACATAATTTGTGTGTGATACCTCTTACTTCAATGCCAGTTATAGTTTGGTTTGTTCTGATGTACTGGGCCATGGGTTCGAGTATAAGGGCAAATAATAAGGGAGATAATGGGCAACCCTGTCGGGTACCTCTTTCGATATTAAAGGCATCAGATTTGTATCCAGCATATTTTATATAGGCTTTGGGTTTATTATATAATGCTTTGATCCATGTTAAAAAGTGGGGTCCAAAACCCCATTTTTGTAATGAATATTGCATATATTGCCAGGATACTGTGTCAAATGCCCTCTTAATATCGAGAGATAGAAAACATAAAGGGATTTTCTGTTTTTTAGCAATATGTGCCAATAACACTGCCCTGCGTATATTATCGCCTGCCTGTCTATTTGGCATGAAGCCTACTTGATCTCTATGTATTAATTTTCCTATAATGCTATTGAGGCGTTTTGCTATTATTTTTGCTAATAATTTAATATCAAGATTTAACAGAGAGATAGGCCGATAATTCACACAGGAAGTATCATCAGAAAGGGGTTTTGGGATCATACAAACAATTGCCATTAGTGTTTCTTGCCGAAAAGAATGTCCATCTAGAAGTTTGTTAAAAGTTTCAGTGAGAATGGGAGAGAGCATTTCTGAGAATGTTTTATAGTATAAAGCCGAGTAGCCGTCTGGGCCTGGTCTTTTGTTAAGTTTTAGGTCTTTTATGGCGTTAGCAACTTCATCTATAGTTATAGGCTCATCCAAACTGCTTTTTTGATTCTGAGATAACTCAGGTAAGGTTATTTTTGAGAAGAAGGATTCGGCCTCTGTAGGATTAAATTAATTGTTTGTCTTGTATAAAGTTGCGAAATGTGAGTGAAATTTATGGACTATTTTAAATTGGATTACAAGTATAAACATTTTTTGATAATTTCAAACGTATTGGTTTGAAAGATTTGTTAGTTGAATTTAATGCCCGAGCCAAATATGTACCTGGTTTGTTTGTATTCATGTAGAAATTGTGTTTGGAGCGTTTGAGGGATTTGTCAACTGACTCAGTGAGAAATAGATTGTATTCCAATCTAGATTTTTCCAGATGAGATTTTGTACTCTGAGATGGATTATCTTGGAATGATATGTAGGCTGCATTAAAATTGAGTTCTAGTTTTTTTGCTAGATTTTTGCGTTCCCGTTTAAATAGTGCCATTTGTCTTTGTATTGTACCACGCAAGACAGGCTTATGAGCTTCCCACAGTGTTATTGGGGAGATGTCTGTTGTATTATTAATTGATATGTATTCCTTTAAAGCTTGTTCAATGGCCATCTGATGTAGTGGGTGTTTGAGCATTATGTCCGGTAAGTACCACGTTGGGTCATGCGCTTTTGGTATGGCTGAGGCTATAGTAGTGTATACTGCATTATGGTCAGACCACGGAATCGGAATTATATCTGATGCAATAATTTCTGGTAACATTCCTATTGTTAGAAAAATATGATCTATTCTGCTGAAGGTTTGATGAGGGTGCGAGAAATAAGTGAATTTCTTTTTCATTGGGTTACTTTCTCTCCACGAATCTACCAGATTGTATTTGGAAAGAAGTTGAGAAAAAGGTAATCTAGAGGTTATTTTGGATGGTGTAAAAGGTGATTTATCTAGAAATGGGAGGAGGACCTGGTTCGAATCCCCACACATTATCACTGTTCCTATTTTGTGTGTATTAATCACTTGTAATATATGTGAGAGGAATGGTGTAGGTTGTTTGTTAGGAGCGTAGTAGGAAATCACCGTGATTGCTGTATCCATTATATAACCCATGAGTATCAGGTATCTACCTTCTGGGTCTTTAATTTCTGATGATAAGGTGAATGGTGTGGATTGGTGAAATGCAATTAGAGTTCCCCTTTGCTTGGTACAGGCAAAAGCCATGTAAATTTGTTGATAAAAAGGAGAAATATATTTTGGAGTAGAATCTTTGGTGAAGTGTGTTTCTTGGAGGCATACTATGTGAGCCTTCTTGTTATGGAAAGTACGGAAGGCTTTGGTCCTTTTTTGAGGGACATTTATTCCCTGAACACTCAGGGAAAGTATATTCAGTGGTGCCATGGCAACAGATCAAATAGTTTTGACTTACTTTTTTCTTTATGCAGAGCTGACTGCGCAGATCAACCTGTGTGGACTGAAGAGATGAAAAGATAGAAAAGAAACCAGTGAATTCTGGAGTAAAGAGTAAACAAAAAACATATGAGATTAGATGATACATTGTATAACTTATTTTTTGCAAGTAATCACAATTTACCCGTGAAAGAGAATAAATATCTCTCTCAGGGGAATAAGTGCCTTCGTCACACTCCCACATAATATGGTTGGGAGAATGAGGAGGGCTAATGGGGGTACACGGATCTTCCGCTTACAGGAGAGAAGTGCTATGTCAAAAGACATCAAAATGATGTTTCATTAATTGGAGTGCAGAATATAGTTTTTGTTGAAATTATTTATTCCAGGGTGGTTGTATATGGTTAGTCTTGCCCTAGGCTAAATAATTCAGTTAGAAAGGTACTGTTAATGACTTTGGTATTGATGAAGATAGTTTGAATTACTTTGGGATTTTAACCCTTTTAGAGTAAACAATTAAATATTTTATTCATATGTAACTGTTTAGATATGTTAACTCATAAAATTGAGGTTGTATTGCTTCAGATTAGAATAAACAAAAACATAATTCTAGGAACTAGTTAGGTAATAATATATTTGTTTTAAGAAAAAAAGAAAAAGCTTCCATTACTTCTGGATTATTGAACATATTTGTCCTAAAAAGTAATACATCTATTGTTATTACCTGATAATATATAACTGAACAAGAATTTCCTTATTTCACTTATATATTCTAAGGCTATATGAATCAGAAGCAATAAGAAATATAACTGGAATGTAACATGATCCCACACAGTGTGTGACTATCAGAATGCAGTTACATTCAGTTATAAATACAGGTTTTTTATAGAGAACCATCTCTTAGTATAATAAATGAAGAGATATCAGGAATTAGGATGTCAGTCCATTGAATCTTCTTGGTCCATGGATGATGTGGCATAACGGCCTCTTTTGTGAGAATGATGATTCCCATTTTGTTCTGGAATTTTCTGGGTGCTGCCTGAAGGTGAAGATGATGCCATTCTTCTGCGTGTGGGAGAGTTGCTGCTTGTGGGTTCTGTCAGATTTAATTTTAAAAGGGTTTGTTGTAGTTCATCTGCTGATCTGCTTCTGTAAATTGTACCTTGGTGTTTAAATCTGACTGAAAAGGGGAAGCCCCATTGATACATAATGTTGTGGCATTGCAGTTCCATTAGTTGGGGTTTCATGAATCGTCTTTTAGTAATAGTAAGTTGGGATAGGTCAGCAAAAATTTGATAATTGTGTCCTTGAAATTTAAGTTCCTTTTTTTCTCTTGCAGCAATTAGTATTTGTTCTTTCGTTCTGTAATAATGAAATTTTGTGATTATATCACGTGGGGGTCCATCTTTCTTTTTGGCTGTGAGGGCTCTGTGTACTCTGTCCAGTTCTAAATGTTCAATAGGGATATCTGGCTTTAGTTCTTGTAATAGAGCAGTAATAGTAGATTGCAGGTCTGTCACAGTTTCAGGTATTCCCCTTATGCGCAAGTTTGAACGTCTGGCTCTATTTTCGTAATCTTCAAGCTTAGTTTGAAGTATTAAATTCTCTTCTTTTAATTGTTCCAATTCTGTTATATTTTCTTGGGTTGTAATTTCAATTTCATCAATTTTTATTTCTAAGGCTGCGGTGCGGTTTCCCAGCTCTCTTATTTCTTTGGTTAGGCTTTTTGTTATTTGGTCTGAGGTTTGTTTTAAAGCCTTATGAAGCATCTTTTCAAATTGTAATAATATTACTGGGGATGCTGAGGAGGCTTGTGGAGAAGTTTGTGAGAGGATTTGTTCTGTATCTGACTCAAATGGAGAGTCTTGCTGTGACATTTTCTGTCTGTGAGAGCGCCCTGATGCTGTATATTGTGAGGTGACTGGAGCTGCTTTAGTTGCAGTGAGTGCCTGTGAGCTCTTTGTGAGGTGATTTTTATTTCTGCCACAGTTTCCTCCCAGTACCATATTTCCTGCCCAAACTTTCACAGTTTGTTCCCAGGGGCAAAAAGGTTCAAATGGATACCTTTTGAGCCTGCAGGCTCAGCTTTGTCCTTCTCTTCTCTCCTCAGCGGTGTGGAGCTCTAACAATGCATGTCTGCTCCGCTAGGCTCCGCCCATCTCCCCCTGCAATTTTATTTTTAACAATTGTATTTTTTATTATTTTTTACAATTTATATATTTTTTGGTTATTTTTACAATGCTTTCTTTTTTTTGGGGGGGTGGGGGGTTGCGTCAGTGTTTTTTTTTTTTTTTTGTTTTCTTTTAATTATTTTTACAATTTCACTTTTAGATATTTATTTATTACAATTTTTCCTTTTTGCATTTTTTTTTTTTAAATCAACCCTGACAACTCCCCCTTTGAGACAGGGAAAGGAACTGATGACACAGACTCCTCAGTCTCTTTCTCAGCAGCCTCAGCTTCACTGAAGATGCATGGACAGGAGACAGAGGCTCTTGTTCATTCATAAACTGAAGCATCATAAAAACAGTTTCCGATGCTCAGTTATGAGTCAGTGATCACTGACTCTGTGCATTCAGGAAAAGGAAGGAGCCGGTAAATGACAGATTTACCAGCTCCTTCCCCTGCTCTCCATCCTGACAGTTCCAGGACGAGGGGGGATCGAAGGAGGACCCAGGGAGCTGGAGAGGACACAGGGCACCGATCTCCCTGACAGCCATGGGAGGGAGAGGAGGAGAAACTGCTGTCAGAAAAGCTTTACAGGGAGATCAGTGCTTGTAACTGCCTCCACCACCGCACTGATCATCTGTGAGGCTGCTCGGCCCCCCCTGCTACACTGAGGTTGCAAGGTGTACTGGCCTCCTGCCAGGTATTGGGTGAAGCATCAGAGCTTTTACATGAGTACAAGTATACTAGCATCGTTATCGGTGCAACCCTAGAAAATATAAAATATTTTTCATGAAACAGTCTAAATGCTTCTTCATGAATTATTGTATAGTGAAATGTAACAGAAATAGGCAGAAATTATGAGAACACCCATTCTGCATTTATCTAAAAGTGGATATCCAGGAAAAGAGCTAAACACACAATTAAAATGCACAAAAGTGAACTGTAAGTTGTAATTTTTTTTCAACCAATTTTGTGACCCACATTTACCAGACTGTATAGACAGGAAGACCATTATATTAGTACCTGGTTCAGCCTTACAGCTTTCTGAGTAGCTCCTTAGTTCATTGGACAAAGGTTATGGGGCCCTTTCATTCAGTGAGCAGACTGGAGGTAGAGAAGTAACATAGAAAGCTTCAATCCAAAGCAGTAAAGACATTTTGTGCATTTCAATACAGTGTAGTAAAGGTCAGTTAAAGTTAGTTAGAGGCTGAAGGATTTTTTACCTTCATGCACCCCCCCCCCTTAGCCCCCTAATACTTATCTGAGGCCGATCCAGTGATTTGCAAGAGAGTGGCTGCTCTCCTGGGTTTCTGCTTCTTCATTGGCTGGGACACAGCAGCGGGAGTCATTGGCTCTTGCTGCTGTTAATCACAGCCAGTCAGGAGGGAATGGGGGAGGGGCCAAGCCATGCCCTGTGTGTCTTATGGACACACAGAGGCGGCCTGGGAGCACCCACGCATGAGTGCCCCCAGAGCAAGCAGCTTGCATGGGGATACTCAGAAGGGAGAGGGGCCAGGAGCGCCTGTGGGGAGCCCCAAGAAGGGGAGGATCAGGACTGTGAAAAGCGACACTCACTTAGGGCTACCCAATCCCTTATTGAAAATGTATAAAAAACAATATATAGAAATTACCCAAATGCTCAAAAATTTGTATATACAGGCACTAAACCTACTCAATCCCCCCATCCCTCCCTCACAAACCCTTTACACTCTGACAAATTGGCAATTGGGCTGTTTCCATCATTAGTGACATACAGCTGTAGCACGTCTACAAGAAAAGAACAACAAACAACCTAGTGCTGTATTGGCTCTTGCTCAATTGAAATATCTAAGGATCAGATCAATCATTCGAGACCCAAGGGACAATACTAGATATCAAATAAACCCATATCAGAGATTACAATACAAAAAAGTCACCCAAAGTATTAAAATCACATCCACCCGTAGAGTGGTATTATGTACATGCTCAATCAGTCTGCGGTTGCCGTGGAGGCCACCACCAGCCATTTGGCCCACACTCTACCGTATTTTTTGGGGCATCATCTATTTTGGTAGGTTTCCTTATAGAGTGGTAGTACTTTATTGACATGTGTTTTCTATAGCAATATTGACAGCGGGGCGCGTTTTTTCCAGCAGAGAGTGATCATTTTTCTGGCATAGAAAAACAGGAGTCCTATCAGAGTCCTCTCCGCTATCCTGGGGGCTAATTCTTCTAATAAGCCTAGAAGGCATATCTGCCGGGTTGGGGCTATATCTATTCCCACCACTTCTTGTATTACAGATATTACTTGTGACCAGTAGTTTTGAATTGCTGGGCAGGACCCGAAGATGTGTATGAAGTCTCCCGGATCCCCAGTACACCTCCAACACTCCGAGGACAGTGAGGTTCTCATTTTATGCATTCTATACGGGGTAATATATGCCAGGTGTAGTATTTTGTATTGTATGAGGCGGTCACGAAGTGAGACCAGGATTTTGAAGGGGAAGTCCCAAATGTCCTCCCAATCCTCAGAGTCCAGTCCCGGGATGTCTTGTGTCCATCGCTGACGGAGCTTTGACAGATCTAGAGAGGAAAATCTAAAGAGATGTGCATAGAGGACCGAAGTCGGTTTCCTGGTGGATTCATATCTTGTGACCCTCTCCAGATCGGATTGCACTATTTGCGTGTCATTGGGTAATATTTGGGCTTTAAACGCATGAGACAGTTGCATATAGCGAAATAAATGCGAGGGGGGAACATTATTGTGACATACTAGGTGATTGAAGGGGTGTATTGCCGTGCCGGTGGTGAGGTCAGATATCAGTTTAATGCCACATTTGGCCCATATTTTGGGGTCTGGTAGTGAGTAAAGATGGGGTAAGGTTGGGTTGTTCCATAGGGGGGCGGGTGGGGATAATGCATTCCGTGGGAACTTCTCAAGTCCCAGTCCTGCCTTCTAGGCCTTTAGAGTCGTGTGCATGGAGGTGGTCAAGTCATGTGGAGCCTTGGGACCTCGAAGGGGTAAATGTGTTAGGGCCTCCACAGAACGGAGCACCGCAGCCTCCAGAACTGCCGCGGGGTTGGACGGCACTAGCCACCAAACTGCCGTGATCAGCTGAGCTGCCAGAAAATATTTCTGGCAGTCCGGAAACGCCAACCCCCCCGCGACACTGAACGCATCAGTGTGGACAGTTTAAATCTAGGGGAGTTTGAGCCCCAGAGGATGGAGGAGAACATTCGGTTAGATTTCGTAAAAAATGAGCAAGGTATCCATTGTGGGGAATTACGGAATAGGTATGTAAATTTAGGTATGATTTTCATTTTAATTAAGTTAATGCGGCCTAATAAGGATAGAGGAAGGTTCTCCCAGGCTTTTAGTTTTGCTTTGACTCCTTGGACCACCGGGTCTAGGTTAAGGGGGATAAAGCTAGATGCGTCTCTCGAGACGCGCACCCCCAAGTACACCATTTCGTCTACCCATTGCAGTTGGCGGGGCTAGTCTTTTTGCCTCAGGGTCAATAGCTAGTAGCTGGGATTTTGTCCAGTTCACCCGTAATCCTGTTATTTTGGAGAACTCAGTCAATACTTGCAGCGCTCCTCTAAGGGAGGAGTCCGCGTCGTTCAGAAAGAGTAGGAGGTCATCCACGTACAGCGCTACCCTCTCCTCCAGCTACGCTATTTTTAGTCCTTTTTATGTGGGGCGAGACCCGCAGTGCCTCTGCCACCGGTTCCATAGCTATTGTGTACAGTGCTGGAGAGAGAGGGCAGCCCTGCCTGGTACCCCTGAACAGTGGGAAGGGGGAGAGATGTCACCACCCAGTCTGATGGCCGCCTTCGGGGATTTGTATATAGTTTGCAGCCACCCAATAAAAACCAACGGAAATCCCATCCTCCGCAGAGTTTCCCAGAGAAATGGCCATTCGATCGAATCAAATGCCTTTTCAATATCGAAGGAGGCAACCGTTCTAGTGCCCACATTATCGTGTATGGCATGCAAGTTGGTGAATAGTCTGCAGAGGTTAATATCCGTTGATAGATAAGATTTTGAAGTCAATGTTGAGAAGTGCACACAGGCAGTCTCCTCCGGTCAGCAGACCAGGCCACAGCTGGGAGATGGATGGATGATGAGGCAGGTGGGGGCAGCAAGATCTGCACACTTGATTTGAGGCCGGGCCGGCCGCGGGGTAGCCGCTCAGGAAACAGCGGTGTCAGGCAGGCTTCACTAGGCCGCACTAGGCCGCACTAGGCCGCGGCCGCCGCGAGCGTCCCCAGCGGCCCAGCAGGCAATCAGACCATGCCAGGCAGGTGTAGGGCAGGCAGGATGAAGCATGGAACACTGTCTAAAGGAGGGATGGCAGTCTGTTACCCCAGGCTGGGATCAGCTCGCTCCGGCCGGATACAGGTCAGCAAGATGGCGGCTGCAGGCCTGAGCAATGCACGGCCTCCCGGACGACCACGGCAGAATCCCCACTCAAGATCCGCTCAGGACTCAGCAGGGGAAGGAGAGGAACAGATTGGCAGGTTGGCTGGTTTGTTTTTGGCAGTTAGATGCGATGATGGCGAAGGATTGAATTCAGGATACCCGGAGCTCCTCTCAGACACGTCCACCGCCGCTCACATCCGGACACGCCCCCCAGCAAGCTACATTATATTTGCCATAACTGAGACATTTGGCCATGTCATGTGCACAGCCTCCTCAAAGCTGTATGTTATGTAGATAGTTGAGGGAGGTTAAAACATGGCTCAACCATCTGTTTTTACTGCACCCTTGCTTCCCAGTTTAAAGAGGCCTAAAAACATATGAAATCTGACCTAATGTCAAATATTTCACTATAGATCTACTTTGTCTTTACAGCAAATGTAAAATGTCTACCCATCTCTCCATTGAACTCTGCTCTTACACAATCAAAAATTATAAAAAACAAAAACAAATAAAACCCCTTAAATAACCAATTTTTACTAAATCCGATGTCACATGTCCTTGACTGGCTTCTACTGAAGAAGAAACCTTCCACTCTGCTGTTTTCTTTTTAAATTGTTGCTGCAACAATTAGGCCCCTTTCACATGACCATTCCAATTAGATCTTCCTGTCAGTTTTTCTGGTGGACCTGATCAGAGGGTCCATTCATCCCTATGGATCAGCAGGTGTAAACGGACTCGTGCCCGTTTACACTCGCCTACCTCTGGTCCGATTCGGTCTGCTAAAAACAAACGGAAGGGGATCTGTTCTCTCCGTGTAGGTGGATTGAATCAGAGGTAGTCTGGTTCAAATGGACAGCGCAATCAGTCTGGCTGCCCTGCGAGCAGAGCAGGCACTGTCTGTGTTCCCTCCACATAAAGTGAGCGGAAACTGACCTGTTCTCCACCTGCTCTGTTCTGATCTGTGAGCAAATCAGTGGCTAATTGGAACAGAGTCCACCCTGTGTGAAAGTGCCTTAGTTATAGGGAAGTGGGGTATGGTTTTGGGTGGTGAAGGGAGATCCCTAGCAGAAGCATAGCGTTAAAGCTCTAGGATTATAAAGATTAACCCCTTCCCGACCACCGCACGCCGATATACATCGGCAGAATAGCACGGGTGGGCAAAAGGGCGTACAGGTACATCCCCTTTAACATGCAGCATTGCTCCGTGACCATGACTCGATGTCCGTCGGGTGCCCGCGATCGTGTCACGGAGCAGAAAAACAGGGAGATGCCTTTGCAAACTGCCTAGTGACATGACAGGGACCTACTGCTCCCTGTCATCGGAATCAGTGATTACTGTCATGTGAGTAGTATCCCATCCCCCCCACAGTTAGAATCACTCCCTAGGACACACTTAACCCCTTGATCGCCCCCTAGTGTTAACCCCTTCCTTGCCAGTGTCATTTACACAGTAATCAGTGCATTTTTATAGAACTGATCGCTGTATAAATGACAATGGTCCCAAAATAGTGACAAAAATATCCGATGTGTCCGCCATAATGTCGCAGTCACAATAAAAATCGCAGATCGTCGCCATTACTAATACAAAAAAAATTATAAAAATGCCATAAAACTATCCCCTATTTTGTAGATGCTATAACTTTTGCGCAAACCAATCAATATACGAGTATTGCATTTTTTTTTTTTTTTACCATAAATATGTCGAAGAATACATATCGGCCTAAACTGAGGAAAATTTTTTTTTTTATATCTTTTTGGGGTATATTTATTATAGCAAAAAGTAAAAAATATAGCCTTTTTTTCAAAATTGTCGCTCTTATTTTGTTTATAAAATCAAATCCGCAGAGGTGATCAAATACTACCAAAAGAAAGGTCTATTTGTGCGGAAAAAAGGACGTCAATTTTGTTTGGGTGCAAAGTCGCACGACCACGCAATTGTCAGTTGTAGCGACGCAGTGCCGTATCGCAAAAAGTGCTCTGGTCAGGAAAGAGGTAAATCCTTCCGGGGCTGAAGTGGTTAAGCAACATCTAAGATAATATTCAAATACTGAAGGTTCTATGGGTAATGCTTTTTTCTCACAGTTTGTACTAATAGCTAATCATAATTACAAAACAGAACTGGCTAATTGCCCCTCTGCTCCTGTATTTTGGCTACAGTGTATAAATGCACATAAAATACTCGAATTCTAAAAGAATATCCCAGACCATCTGCCTATGGATTGCAAAGCACATCTGCCATAATACTCCAGACACACATACACACACAAATACAGTTTAATTTGCATGTGACGGTAAACTGCATAATCACATGCCAAAGAGTTTCTGTAGAGACCAAAGACAATTGAAGCTTATATAATTCCTAACCCTCTTGAGCCTTATACAATGTAATTGAATAAAAACATAGTACAGAAGAATGTTACAAAATGAAATTGAAAGGGTTTGCATAATTGGATATCACTTTTTCAAAAGTTGATTTTCACATTTACCTATTCTATGTAATGCTACAGCAGGGTTTGTATTGATGTTACTTTTCAAAGAAGGAATTTTCTTGACATATCAATATGTATTGTCTGTCCCCTCTGTTTCTGCTTATTAACTCCTCATTTCTTATACTGTACTGTATATTGAGTACACATTAAAGAACGCATGCTGAGATGCAGCTGAAACATTCCTCTTTTATGTATATGTTTTTTTTTATACATTTATTTTATAGGATGGATAATGTCCTCAGCACTCTAGAATAAAAAAAATGTAAAGTGATATAGATAAAACAGCTACCATAATTTCATTTATGTTTGAATGCCATTACTTACAGTGCCTTGCAAAAGTATTCACCCCCCTTGGCTTTTTACCTATTTTGTTATATTACAGCCTTTCGTTCAATGTTTTTTTTTAATCTGAATTATATGTGATGGATCAGAACACAATAGTTTAAGTTGGTGAAGTAAAATTAGAAAAATATATACATAAAACTATTTTTCATAAATAAAAAACTGATAATTGGCATGTGCGTATGTATTCATCCCCTTTGTAATGCAGCCCATAAAAAGCTCTGGTGCAACCAATTACCTTCAGAAGCCACATAATTAGTGAAATGATGTCCACCTGTGTTCAATCAAAGTGTCACATGATCTGTCATTACATATATAAACCTTTCTGAAAGGCCCCAGAGGCTGCAACACCTAAGCAAGAGGCACCACTAACTAAACACTGCCATGAAGACCAAGGAACTCGCCAAACAAGTAAGGGACAATGTTGTTGAGAAGTACAAGTCAGGGTTAGGTTATAAAAAAAAATCCAAATCTTTGATGATTCCTAGGAGCACCATCAAATCTATCGTAACCAAAAGGAAAGAACATGGCACAAAAGCAAACCTGCCAAGAGACGATCACACACCAAAACTCGCAGACCAGGCAAGGAGGGCATTAATCAGAGAGGCAGCACAGAGATCTAAGGTAACCCTGGAGGATCTGCAGAGTTCCACAGCAGAGACTGGAGTATCTGTACATAGGACGACAATAATCCGTACGCTCCATAAAGTTGGGCTTTATGGCAGAGTAGCCAGAAGAAAGCCATTACTTTCAGCAAAAAACAAAATGGCACGTTTTGAGTTTGCGAAAAGGCATATAGGAATCTCTCAAAATGTATGGAGGAAGGTGCTCTGGTCTGATGAGACTAAAATTGAAAAAGAAAAAACTATGTCTGGCACAAACCCAACACATCACATCACCCAAAGAACACCATCCCCACAGTGAAACATGGTGGTGGCAGCATCATGCTGTGGGGATATTTTTCAGCAGTCGGAACTGAGAAACTGGTCAGAGTTGAGGGAAAGATGGATGGTGCTAAATACAGGGATATTCTTGAGCAAAACCTGTACCACTCTGTGTGTGATTTGAGGCTAGGACGGAGGTTCACCTTCCAGCAGGACAATGACCCCAAACACATCGCTAAAGCAACACTTGAGTGGTTTAAGGGGAAATATGTACAGTCAGGTCCATAAATATTGGGACATCGACACAATTCTAATCTTTTTGTCTCTATACACCACCACAATGGATTTGAAATGAAACAAACAAGATGTACTTCAACTGCAGACTTTCAGCTTTAATTTGAGAGTATTTACATCCAAATCAGGTGAACGGTGTAGGAATTACAACAGTTTGTATATGTGCCTCCCACTTTATAAGGGACTAAAGTAACGGGACAATTGGCTGCTCAGCTGTTTCTTTTCAAATAACAGTTTTTATTAGACATATACGTAAATAAGTACAAAAGACAATGAGACTGTAATACACTGGTTGCAACTAGCCAGTGGCCTTGCTGATAAGTATTAAGCATCAAAAGAAGAACAGCCAAGTACTGTAGCTTTGTAGTAAAATCCAGATAACACCTAGTAGTCAACAAACAGGTCTCATTTTTAACCTGAACATAATCCAAGGAGGAGAAAAAATAGAAAAGAGAGCAGAAGAGAAAAGAAGAAAAGAGGGGTAGGGTAGTGAAGAGGTGGGGGGGGGGGGGGGGGAGGCTCTATCATCAGCTCAGGGCGGGTCTTCACGTCTATGCCACTCTTCCCAGACCTTATCATGTACCTCCAATCTATCTTGTAGTCTAGCCGTCATTTTTTCCATCAGTTCTATATCTTTTATTCTGGTGTATAGGTCCGTTTGAGTGGGGGGGGTCTCGTCTCTTCCAGTGCAGGGCAATAATACATCTCGCGGCTGTAAGGATATGTCAAAGCAATTTCCTGGAGTGCCGAGATATTTGTAGCCCAGACACTCCAAAAAGAAACAACCTCGGATCCATGGGCTCCTGCACGCCTAGCAGACGGTTCAATAGTAGTTGCGTCTCAGTCCAGAAGGGGACTATTTTAGGACATGTCCAATAAATATGTTACAAGGTCCCCCTATCTCTCATACACCTCCAACATCTATCCGATGTAGTGGGGTAAATAGCGCGAAGGACATCTGGAGTCAAGTACCAAGAAAACAGAATTTTATAAGCATTCTCGTTGTAGAGTGTACAGAGGGAACTCTTAGCTGCCTGAGACCAGATTATCCGCCAGGTAGTTTCTGGAATTTCCTCCCCCAATGCTCTCTCCCATCGGAGCATATATGCATGTTTACCCTGAGTTGTGAAGCAATGAAAATTTAGTACCCGGTAAATATCTGAGATTAACCCCCGTCTTGCTGAACCTTCCAACATCAAACACTTAAATGGAGTAGGTGCCGAAAATTGTAAGTTAGGGGCAAATGATTGAGCATAATGTCTAATCTGCAGGTACCCACAGAATACATGCCAGGGAAGGTCAAATTTTTTCTGAAGATCTGCAAACGGTAGCAATCTGCGCGTACAAGGATGCACCAGGTGACCATAATGGAACAAGTTCCTTGTCGCCCACGGGGAAGACATCTGGTGTGTGAGGCCTGCAGGCATTCTGGGATTATATAGAAAAGACGTGAGGAGTGACCTCTCTGAATGAACTCGAGATAGTTTACACCAGAGTGATCTGAGGTGGAACATGGGGCCCAAAAGCTGGGCTGAGTCCACCTCCACCTTTGCATTCCAGAGCATACTATTTGGATGGACAGGCGCCATCCATATTTTTTCAATTTCTATCCATCTATTGTAGGAATGTTGGGGGAACCCGGGAGGCCAGGGCCTGCAGTTGAGTGGCTTGGTAATATTTATGTAGGTTAGGAAATGACAACCCACCCTCCAAACGCGCCGCCGTGAGGACCGAGTGTGATATTCTATGCCTTTTATAATTCCAGACGAAACTAATCAAATCTGTCTGGAGTTTCCGCAGTTCCGCATGTGGTATTGGGATGGGGAGTGTTTGGAAGAGATAAAGGAGCTTGGGTAGGATGGTCATTTTAACAGAGGCCACCCTCCCTAAGAGGGAGATATGGTGGACCTTCCATTTTTTGCAGGAGATCCCTTACAGATCTAAAGAGGGGGGGATCGATATAGGGTAGAGTAAGAGGGAGTAATCTGTACTCCTAAATATTTCAGGGATGTTGTCTGCCAGTGGTATGGGAAGCATTGCCGTAGATGCTGGGTCTCTGATGTTGGGACGTTAATAGGTAATGCTTCAGATTTGGCTGCGTTTATTTTATAACCCGAGAGGGATCGATATAGTTTGAGTTCAGCATGCAGGTTAGGGAGAGAGATCCTAGGCTGGGTCAAAGTAAGTATAATATCATCTGCAAACCATGCTAACTTAAAGTCCTTTGCCCTCACCGGAATCCCATGTATATTTGGGTTTCCTCGAATGGGGGGCTCTACACATATCGCAAACAAAAACGGGGAGAGCGGGCACCCCTGGCGTGTCCCATTCATGATCGGGAATGCAGGCGACAAGGCAAAGGGGGTCTTGACCTGAGATGTGGGATTAGTGTATAGGTGTCTAATGGCCTGCAGAAATGGGCCACGAAATCCTATGCAGTTCAACGTGGCGAACAGGAAAGGCAAACAGGAAAGGCCAACCAAGGCGGTCAAAAGCCTTTTCTGCATCCAACCCAAGAACTAACGCTTCCAGCTTGTCCCTGTTCACCACGTCTATAAGGTCAATAATCCGTCTTGTGTTATCACCCACCTGACGCAGGGGGACAAAGCCCACCTGAGCCTTGTGTATTAAAGAGGGAAGTATCAGGTTCAATCGCATCGAAAGGAGCTTAGTAAACATTTTTAAATCAGAGTTTAGGAGCGCGATTGGCCTGTAACTGGCACATAGTGAAGGTTTGGGAATCAACGTGAGGAATGACCTCTGCATGTCCGAGGGAATGGTAGTTTTCTGGAAAAAGACATTAAACAGCCTACACATATGGGGTAGGAGAATCGGGAGAAATGTCTTGTAATATTCATATGGGAGTCCATCTGGGCCGGGAGACTTATGTGAAGGCAAGATTTTAATGGTGGCCGTCAGTTCTTCTTCCGTGATAGGGGCATTGAGGGAAAGTAGGTCTGACGCCTGCAGTTTGGGAAGTCCCCTTTCTTCTAGATATTGTCGCATACGAATGCTTAAATCGGGGGGAAGAGGATCCTGAGGAATCTCAGGGTCATTATACAGGGTTGCGTAGAATTCACTAAAAGCCAGAGCTATATCTTGAGGGTGTGTTAAGAGCGCACCCTGTCTATCCTTAATTTGTTGGGGGGTGGACATGTGGGAGCGTTCCGACAGCTTGCACGCTAGGAGGGAGTGGGCTTTGTTGCCTTTATCATAATAAGTTTGTTTTAACCGAAGGAGTTCTTTCTCTATATGGCCCATTGCTAAGTCTCGGAGGGTGGTACGCAAACAGACAACTTTTTTAAGGAGATGTGTGGATGGCTAGGCTTGTAATTGGAGTTCTAGGGCTCTAAGATCTCTCTCGGCTCGAAGTTTAGACGCTATTGCATTTTTCTTCATAGCCGAGGAGAGCGCAATACACCGCCCCCTGAGAACCTTGTGCGCCTCCCAGAGGGTGGAGAGGGTTACATCAGAGGTGTCATTTTCCAAAAAATAATTCTGCAATGTTGATTCCAATTCCAATTTAGATGGAGTATGTTGAAGGAGGAAATTATTTAATTGCCAGTTGCATGGTTTACGGATAGGGATACCTATATCTAGGGACACAATAACAGGAGCATGATCAGACCAGGAAATAGGTCAAATCTGAGCTTTCCGTATGGCTCGTAGCGTAGCATTGTTGACAAAGAAGTAGTCTATCCGGGAATGCATGCGGTGAGGGGCTGAATAAAATGTATATTGTCTATCCCCCGGGTGTAAGGCCGGCCATGCATCAAATAAGGCATGACGCCTAGTTGTTTGCCGAAATAATTTAGAGTCTCGCGTGGCGCGGGGCTGTGGATCTGTAGGGTTAATCACGTGGCGATCCAGACCCACTGAGTGGGATAGATTAAAGTCCCCGCCGATTATTAAATAATCATTGGGAGGTCTAAACAAACGTGCAAACACCTTAGATAGAAAGTGTATCTGGTGGGTATTAGGGGCATATAGGGTACAAATAGTGACCGCCTGTGTTTGCCACTGGCCTTGCAGAATTATGTAATGTCCCTTCGGATCTATAAAGACTCTGTGCATTTAAATGGGGAACCACACTTGAATAGAATAGCCACTCCTGCTTTTTTGCGAGGGCTATATGCCTGATAGACCTGGGGGTATTGTCGAGATGCAAAGGTAAAGGCATCTCCCTTATTAAAGTGCATTTCCTGCAACATAACTACGTCCTCCCCAGAATGCCTGAGCTCTCTCAATGCAAGATGCCTCTTCCTGTTAGAGTTCAACCCATGAACATTAAGTGACATAAACGTAACCATGATCACTGGTGTATGTGCGCTCAAGATTAGTTAGCTTATCCAGCCGCGAGACCACTACCGCATCCACGAAACGAGGGAGCCCATAAATGGAGTACATCCAAGTGACCGTCCCGAACCAATGACGAGCCAGGGAAAACAGGGGGGTGGGAAGGAAAGGCATAAGAAAGAGTAGAAAAAGAAGGAAAAAAAGATTGGTTAGTAAGACATCAATTAAAAGTAAACATTGCGATGTAATCCCAAGCAGTCTGTACTGCCCGGGATCTGTTAAGTTCCAGTAAGTTCCCCCCATCAGAGCCCCCAACAAGGACCCAGGGCAGGGGAACATAGAGGACCGCTTTTAAACAGAATCAACGGTGTTCAAAATATCTAAATAAAATGACAAAGGGGAACTTTTGGTAGGTTAAACCTATAGGGGGACTGATGGCCAGAAAAAACTACCACTGTCAAGTCTCCATCAGAAAGTGCCCAATGTTCAAAACAAGTAAACAGGCTGAGGGGGCCTAGAGGGAGTGCAAATAAGGTTGTTGAGTGGGGCAGGAGAAACAATTATGGCAGTCAGCTTTTCTTGGATTTGGCGGATCCTCGGGGAGAGTCCTGGTCTCTGGGACGTTTAGTTGGGGGGATCTTCTGCCAGACCGTTGGAGGCGGCGTCGGCAAATCCACTAGGTCCCAATCAGACAGACGTGGAACGGGCATCTCCAAGATGTCACAGAAGTTGTTCAAGTCTTCTGGAAAGCGTAGCACTGCTGATTTTCCCTGTCGACAGGCTGTCAAACTGAAAGGAAATCCCCAGCGGTAAATTATATTGTTCTCTTGCAGTGAATTGAGTAGAGGTTGGAGGAGTCTTCGTTTCTGTAAGGTGATCCAAGATAAATCTGGGAATTTGTGCATTTCAAAGACCACCTTCTTGAAAATGCTGGCTTTTCGCATAATGTCTTCTTTTAAAGGGAAGGAATGGACCCTGCAAATGACATCGTGGGGTCTGGAGGCAGGCCCCTTAGGGCGTAGAGCTTGGTGTGCATGGTCCATTTCTATGGGTTTGTTTGGGGGGTCCCCCAAGAGGTCATTGAATAAAGTTTGTAGGGTTTCGTGTAAGTCTTCAGGACCCTCCGACTCCGGTAGGCCCCTGACTCGGATGTTATTTCTGCACCCCCTATTGTCCAAGTCCTCGATATGGAGCTGCATATTTCGGAGCATTAGATGGTGGTCAGCCCCCTGTAACTGGGTGCGATGTACGGCTAGCTTTGTCTCTAGAATTTCTTCCTCTGCCATCTCCACCCGCTCAGAAAGATGTTTAAGGTTAGCATGGATTGTTTGAATTTCCGCTCGACAGGTGGATTTGACTTCCTCAATCAGGAGTTTAAAGTCCTCTTTGGTAGGGATGGCTTGGAGATACTCCTGCCATGGGGGGGTTTGCTGAGAACATGGTTCACCCCCATGCGATGCTGTGGTTGTTATGGTGGAGTGGGTACTCTTTGAAGGATAGGGGGGGTGTAGGTCTCCGTGGCTCCCAGTGCTGCATTTGGGGGTCCTGCAAGCTCTCCCAGGAGGGCATCTGTGTAGGAGAAGGAGGGCCACGAGCCTCAACCTCCATAAAGGGTAAATTCGGGGAGTTGGCCACCTGGGCATAGGAAAGTGTCTGGCCTGTCCCACGCTCAGTGAATCTGGGGGCACTGTGGCGGGCTGATCTCTGCGGCTGGGGGGACTCAGGGGGGAGAAGGCACATTTGCTGGGGGGTGCATCCCCCATGCTGCGCCTCTGACCCGATTCCCGTTCCCCAGACATCCTCCGGATCTGGTAATGGGGGAAAGTCAGTGGAGTGCAGTGAGGGGGTCGGGGATACAGTTACTCCCAGGGACAGGACCGGATCCGAGGCCGTGCGCAGCAGCCGCGGGAAGGCCTCGTAGCACTGTGTGTATGAGGCTGCAGTGAGGCCTAGCATTGTGTCCCGGGGATCGTTCGACTGTTTCCCCTGTAGTATGTGGGGTAAAGGTGGACTCACCGCTCTGGATCCCTGACATCGGAGCCCGCCCACTTCTTGGTCCGGAGCCGATGCGCTCTGATGAGGTGGCGGTGAAGTAGAGCCCGGCTGTAGCGGTGGCCTCATGTAGGAGGAAGCCGCCGGCACCATCTTGTCCTGTCCATCGTCGGACATGGAGGGTGGCTTAAAGTACCCACGGAGGGTCGCTGAAGAGCCGGAGGGTGGCTGGGTTTGGAGGATCTTGTTCTCCTGCTTCCACCCATATACGGGTGTTAGAAATCCCCCTAAAAGGCCTTGTAGCTGTGGGTTGGTGGAGAGCTAAGCACTCAGGCTTCCATTCAGGGCAGCTTCCGGTCACGCCCCGGCTGCTCAGATGTTTCATGGCCAGGTGTATGTTATTCCCTCATTATCCCATTTACAAGGAGCATATAAAAGGTCCAGAGTTAATTTCAAGTGTGCTATTTGCATTTGGAATCTGTTGCTGTCAACTCTCAATATGAGATCCAAAGAGATGTCACTATCAGTGAAGCAAGCCATCATTAGGCTGAAAAAACAAAACAAATCCATCAGAGAGATAGCAAAAACATTAGGTGTGGCCAAATCAACTGTTTGGAACATCCTTAAAAAGAAAGAACGCACCAGTGAGCTCAGCAACAGAAAAAGACCCGGAAGACCACGGAAAACAACTGTGGTGGATGACCGAAGAATTCTTTCCCTGGTGAAGAAAACATCCTTCACAACAGTTGGCCAGATCAAGAACACTCTCCAGGAAGTATGTGTATGTGTGTCAAAGTCAACAATCAAGAGAAGACTTCACCAGAGTGAATATAGAGGGTTCACCACAAGATGTAAACCATTGGTGAGCCTCAAAAACAGGAAGGCCTGATTAGAGTTTGCCAAACAACATCTAAAAAAAGCCTTCACAATTCTGGAACAACATCCTATAGACAGATGAGACCAAGATCAACTTGTACCAGAGTGATGGGATGAGAAGAGTATGGAGAAGGAAAGGAACTGCTCATGATCCAAAGCATACCACCTCATCAGTGAAGCATGGTGGTGGTAGTGTCATGGCGTGGGCATGTATGGCTGCCAATGGAACTGGTTCTCTTGTATTTATTGATGATGTGACTGCTGACAAAAGCAGCAGGATGATTTCTGAAGTGTTTCGGGCAATATTATCTGCTCATATTCAGCAAAATGCTTCAGAACTCATTGGCGCTTCACGGTGCAGATGAACAATGACCCGAAGCATACTGCTAAAGCAACCAAAGAGTTTTTTAAGGGAAAGAAATGGAATGTTATGCAATGGCCAAGTAAATCACCTGACCTGAATCCGATTGAGCATGCATTTCACTTGTTGAAGACAAAACTGAAGGAAAAATGTCCCAAGAACAAGCAGGAACTGAAGACAGTTGCAGTAGAGGCCTGGCAGAGAATCACCAGGGATGAAACCCAGCGTCGGGTGATGTCTATGCGTTCCAGACTTCAGGCTGTAATTGACTGCAAAGGATTTGCAACCAAGTATTAAAAAGTGAAAGTTTGATGGATGATTGTTAATCTGTCCCATTACTTTTGGTCCCTTAAAAAGTGGGAGGCATATATACAAACTGTTGTAATTCCTACACCGTTCACCTGATTTGGATGTAAATACCCTCAAATTAAAGCTGAAAGTCTGTAGTTAAAGCACATCTTGTTTGTTTCATTTCAAATCCATTGTGGTGGTGTATAGAGTCAAAAATATTAGAATTGTGTCAATGTCCCAATATTTATGGAAAAGACTGTAAATGTGTTGGAATGGCCTAGTCAAAGCCCAGACCTCAATCCAATAGAAAATCTGTGGTCAGACTTAAAGATTGCTGTTCACAAGCGCAAACCATCCAACTTGAAGGAGCTGGAGCAGTTTTGCAAGGAGGAATGGGCAAAAACCCCAGTGGTAAGATGTGGCAAGCTCATAGAGACTTATCCAAAGCGACTTGGAGCTGTGATAGCCACAAAAGGTGGCTCTACAAAGTATTGACTTTAGGGGGGTGAATAGTTATGCACATTGACTTTTTATGTTATTTTGTCCTATTTGTTGTTTGCTTCACAATAAAAAAAAAAAAAAAAAAACCTTCAAAGTTGTGAGCATGTTCTGTAAATTACATGATGCAAATCCTCAAACAATCCATATTAATACCAGTTTGTGAGGCAACAAAACATGAAAAAAAAATGCCAAAGGGGGTAAATATTTTTGCAAGGCACTGTATTTGTTCCTAATGTGCTTGTTTCTTGTTTATAGTGAATATCCACAAGGACATTTTCTTTTTTTTTTGGTTATGTGAGTAATGGGGCGTACACATGGTCGGACTTTTCGTCTACAAAAGTCCGACAGCCTGTCCGACAGACTTCCGGCGGACTTTCGGCGGACTTGCAGCAGACTTTCTAACGAACTGACTTGCCTACACACGACCACACAAAAGTCCGACGGATTCGTACGTGATGACGTACACCGGACTAAAATAAGGAAGTTCATAGCCAGTAGCCAATAGCTGCCCTAGCGTGGGTTTTTGTCCGTCGGACTAGCACACAGACGAGCGGATTTCGGGGTCCGTCGTAGTTACGACGTAAAGATTTGAAGCATGTTTCAAATCTAAAGTCCGTCGGATTTGAGGCTGAAAAAGTCTGCTGAAAGTCCGGAGAAGCCCACACACGATCGGATTACCAGCCAGCTTTAGTCTGTCGGCGTCCGTTGGACTTTTGTAGACGAAAAGTCCGACCGTGTGTACGCCCCATAAGGATAAAAGGTACCCATAAACATTAGCATCAGTTGAACCTCTACTCTACCAATCAGGAAAAAGCAGACCCCCAAACAAAAAACTGGAAGAATCTACCTGGCTTATGTGATGAGCATGCCCACTCCCTGTGACATTATAAAAAAAAAAAGTAGTATATTTCCTATAAGGTGCTATGCTAATTTGGGGAAGCTATGTGACACTGGGAGCACCACCTTTTTATTACCAAAATAATATAACTGGACATCCCTTTACAATAAAACCTCAGGCAAACAGCTAGATACAGGATTTGTAATTCTGTTCCACCACTCTTTTGATTTATACATGTCTGCCACACTACAATTTTACTACTTTATGGTCCAGCTTTACCACCTCCTGGTTCTACTCCCTCCTAATCAGACAGAAGTGAGGATGCCAATTCTTTATGGAATGGGCAGCCTGGAGCTGAATTGCTGAACCAGGAAGATAAAGTGGTTGTAAACCTCAATTTCAATAAATATAAAAGACATGTACCATATTAACCTCTTGCTAACCGTACAACCTGGATATACGGGGGATCGGTGCCTCAGCTGCGCCAGATCATGTACCTAGTGCGTGTTCTCACACTTGCGGGTAGGGGGCGCGTACCGCCGGTGACCTGGCCATGCTGTGATTTTCACAGCAGATGTTGATCGCCGGGTGCGGGGGGTAATGCATTGGCCAGCACCCAGTAATGTCATGAATTTACACAGGACAGGGCTCTGCCTATGTAAACAAAGCAGAGTCCTGTCCTGTTGGAGGGGAAGTAATAGATTTTCTTTCCCCGCAAAGCATGGATTAAAATCAAATACTTCCCCTAGTAAAAGCACCTCACATAGTACACCAAAACACTGGCTAGGCACACATTTAACCCTTTGATAGCCCCTGATGTTTAACCCCTTCCTAGCCAGTGCCATTAGTACAGTGACAGTGTATATTTTTAGCACTGATCACTGTATTAGTGTCACTGGTTCCCAAAAAGTGTCAGTTATTGCCTGAATGTCTGCCACAATATCGCAGTCCCACTATAAGATGCTGATCACTGCCATTACTAGTAAATAAATAAATAAAAATTCCAGTACACAGTTTATCCTATAGTTTGTAGACGCTATAACTTTTGCAAAAACCACTCAATATACACTTAGTGGTATTTTCTTTTACCAAAAATATGTAGCAGAATAAATATTGGCCCAAATTTATCAAGAAATTTGTTTTTTTACATTTTTTTATTGGATATGTTTTATAGCAGAAATTAAAAAATATTGTTTTTTTTTTCAAAATTATCGCTCTTTTTTTATTTATAGTGCAAAAAAAAAAAAATGCAGAGGTGATTAAATACCACCAAAAGAAAGCTCTATTAATGGGAAAAAAGGACATTTTATTTGGGTACAGCGTCGCAGTGCCGCATCGCAAAAAATGGCCTGGTCAGGAAAGGGGATAAATCTTCAAGAGGTCTCATGGTTACATAGTTACATAGTTACATAGTAGGTGAGGTTGAAAAAAGACACAAGTCCATCAAGTCCAACCTATGTGTGTGATTATGTGTCAGTATTACATTATATATCCCTGTATGTTGCGGTCATTCAGGTGATTATCTAATAGTTTCTTGAAGCTATCAATGCTCCCCGCTGAGACCACCGCCTGTGAACGGGAATTCCACATCCTTGCCGCTCTTGCAGTAAAGAACCCTCTACGTAGTTTAAGGTTAAACCTCTTTTCTTCTAATTGTAATGAGTGTCCCCGAGTCTTATTAAACTCTCTTCTGCGAAAAAGTTTTATCCCTATTGTGGGGTCACCAGTACAGTATTTGTAAATTGAAATCATATCCCCTCTCAAGCGTCTCTTCTCCAGAGAGAATAAGTTCAACGCTCGCAACCTTTCCTCATAACTAAGATCCTCCAGACCCTTTATTAGCTTTGTTGCCCTTCTTTGTACTCGCTCAATTTCCAGTACATCCTTCCTGAGGACTGGTGCCCAGAACTGGACAGCATACTCCAGGTGCGGCCGGACCAGAGTCTTGTAGAGCGGGAGAATTATCGTTTTATCTCTGGAGTTGATCCCCCTTTTAATACATGCCAATATTCTGTTTGCCTTATTAGCAGCAGCTTGGCATTGCATGCCATTGCTGAGCCTATCATCTACTAGGACCCCCAGGTCCTTTTCCATCCTAGATTCCCCCAGAGGTTCTCCCCCCAGTGTATAGATTGCATTCATATTTTTGCCACCCAAATGCATTATTTTACATTTTTCTACATTGAACCTCATTTGCCATGTAGTCGCCCACCCCATTAATTTGTTCAGGTCTTTTTGCAAGGTTTCCACATCCTGCGGAGAAGTTATTGCCCTGCTTAGCTTAGTATCGTCCGCAAATACAGAGATTGAACTGTTTATCCCATCCTCCAGATCATTTATAAACAAATTAAATAGGATTGGTCCCAGCACAGAACCCTGGGGAACCCCACTACCCACCCCTGCCCATTCTGAGTACTCCCCATTTATCACCACCCTCTGAACACGCCCTTGTAGCCAGTTTTCAATCCATGTACTCACCCTATGGTCCATGCCAACGGACCCTATTTTGTACAGTAAAGGTTTATGGGGAACTGTGTCAAATGCTTTTGCAAAATCCAGATACACCACGTCTACGGGCCTTCCTTTATCTAGATGGCAACTCACCTCCTCATAGAAGGTTAATAGATTGGTTTGGTAAGAACGATTCTTCATGAATCCATGCTGATTACTGCTAATGATATCATTCTTATTACTAAAATCTTGTATATAGTCCCTTATCATCCCCTCCAAGATTTTACATACTATTGATGTTAGGCTAACTGGTCTGTAATTCCCAGGGATGTTTTTTGGGCCCTTTTTAAATATTGGTGCTACATTGGCTTTTCTCCAATCAGCTGGTACCATTCCAGTCAATAGACTGTCTGTAAAAATTAGGAACAACGGTCTGGCAATCACCTGACTGAGTTCCCTAAGTACCCTCGGATGCAAGCCATCTGGTCCCGGTGATTTATTAATGTTAAGTTTCTCAAGTCTAATTTTAATTCCGTCCTCTGTTAACCATGGAGGTGCTTCCTGTGTTGTGTCATGAGGATAAACACTGCAGTTTTGGTTACTGAAGCCCCCCGATTCACTCGTGAAGACTGAGGAGAAGAATAAATTCAATACCTTTGCCATCTCCCCATCCTTTGTAACCAGATGTCCTTCCTCATTCTTTATGGGGCCAATATGGTCTGTCCTCCCTTTTTTACTGTTTACATACTCTCCTCCGCTATGTGTCTTTCATGTTCTATCTTAGCCGTCCTAATTGCACTCTTACATTTCTTATTGCATTCTTTATAAAGTCTGAATGCTGAGGATGATCCCTCAATCTTGTATTTTTTGAAGGCCTTCTCCTTTGCTTTTATATGCATTTTTGCATTGGAGTTAAGCCATCCAGGATTTTTATTCGCTCTTTTAAATTTATTACCCAATGGGATACATTGGCTAATGCCCTTATTTAATATGCTCTTAAAGCAAACCCATCTCTCCTCCGTATTCTTTGTTCCTAATACTTTATCCCAATTTATGCCCTTTAGCAAGGTTTGTAGTTTAGGGAAGTTGGCTCTTTTGAAATTCAGTGTCTTTGTATTCCCTTTATGTTTCCTATTTGTGTGATTTATACTGAAACTAATTGACCTGTGATCGCTGTTACCTAAATTGCCCCGTATTTCCACATCTGTGATCAGGTCTGTATTGTTGGTAATCAGTAGATCCAGTAATGTTTTATTTCTAGTTGGTGCGTCTACCATCTGACCCATAAAATTGTCCTGCAAGACATTAAGGAACTGGCGAGCCTTAAATGAATGCGCGGTTCCCTCCGCCCAGTC